>NC_089796.1:31919502-31927002 GCF_040412425.1 Macrobrachium rosenbergii | reverse complement strand
CCTATTATTAATACACAATAGATTGAAAATATACATTTATTATTAAATATGTTATATAATAAGACATGACCAAAAACAAACTATTACTTAGTCTCAATGAAAGCAGATTACCCTTCAAACAACAACATTATCTTGGTTTTATTAAGATTTTCTCAACAAATTCATCCGCTACCAAAAAGTTTCCTCCCTTCTATTAGAGTATCAGTATTTAGTCCATCCACCATCGTTGGCGATGACATCTTGTAGTCTACTGGGGACGGAGGCTATATGATTGTAGAATATGTTGATTTTTCCTGAATATCTCCCATTCGGACATTTTCTCTCCATCCTTCACTCCCACCCTTTCAAGCACACGTTTATATAACTTGCTGCTCTCTCTCTGATTTCTGCTTTAAGGAAAATAATAATAACTCCGAACCTATTCTGCAGGTTTATTTTCTCATCATGGAGGCGAGAAAAACCTCCCAACTTTTTGTCGTAATAATATTATTACTAGCTGTTACCGACAGAAGAATTAACCTCGGTTTTCGCTGATAAAACTGTAATCATGAGATTTAGCTATCTACCAATAAAAGACGCTATTTAACAAAGTGAGCTGACAGCAACCTTGGGACAATATGTGGGTTGTTTACGTTGTGTAAAGATATTGTAGAGTTACCGTGAAGGGCTTTAGGCTTCCCAGAAACCATGAATATTCTGTATCCGTGTTACCATGTAACATAGGACCTGCCAAGCGAGGGCCAATATTCTCTTCCTGCCCTCCAACACTTCATGATCTCCAGTGATACCTCAATTAAATGCTTCTGCATCTCTAAGTTCTAACAGAGTCGACAAGAGAGTTACCATCCCAACCAAGGACCATAAAGGAACTAACTCACGGAAGAAAAACACCTCTCGTCTGAAATGGAACCTGCTCAAGAGAAAATCGCACTAAGAGGGAGAATTATTGGAATGAGAGAGACTGGACTCTCTGTATCTGATATAGCTCGAGAAACTGGATTAACAAGAAAAACCGTATATAAGTGGTGCATAAGATGGGAAGAGGAAGGTGATCTTCGCGACAGGCCAAGACCTGGGGTCCAAGAAAACTATATAAGATGACAGGAGAATTCTGAACGAAGTAACGGCAAATCCCTTCACAAATGCATGTGACATACGAGACAATCTTGAACTGCATATTTCCAGTGAAACGGTACACGTCGTCTCCACAGTGCTGAAGTGCACCAGAGATTCCTGCCGTTAAAGAGAAATTATAGGAGAGACATCGGATAAAACCGCCTTCATTTTGCCCGGCAGTATGTCAACGAAGACTTAGGTTTCTGGGAAGAGTTGTTTTTTCAGATGAGAAAACATTTGGCGTCGACCTCGCACGGGCAGTTGCACAGTGGCGACGCAATAATACAAGATACTTGGTGAGCACATCTACGAACAAGCCAGAATATTACGTTACCTGTAACGTCTGGGGATGGGAAACTTATACATGCCCTCGGTGAACTGGCAGAAATACAGGAAGATTCAACGCCGACCAATACCTTGAAATACTGGAAGAAGTGATGGTCCAACGGTTCGAGCCATTAACCCAGAGCGCATTCAACATCATGCAAGTAATAGAGTTTCATCTCGCAAATTGCAGTAATAGGGAAAACTCTGCTGTAGTGCTGGTTTCATTAACTTGTATTATTAACTTGTTCTATTTATACAGTACTTTTTGGGCAAAATGTAAAAATATATGAGTCCTTTGCGATTCAGAACAAAACAAGCAACATTTGAGCTCCGGGAGAACATCTGTATTGTATGGTTGCCTGGTTCTTGTGTATTCACCATCTTCAGCCTCAAACTTCAAGGGTGATTTTTCCTTGTTTTAAGAAACTACTCACGGCAATTGTTTCTTTATGACTTTATGGAACATCTCGGCACTGAGTGTCGTAACTACAAAATGTCTGTCATTCATCTGGTATTAATTTAGTAGGCAATTGGTATGGAATTATTTATATGTATATATTTATATATATATATATATATATATATATATATATATATATATATATGCCTATATATATATATATCATATATATATATATGATATGATATGTATGATATGCAAGCATATATGAGGTATCATTTGTCGGAAGAAGTGATGTGGACATAATCTTTAACGTAGGTTCTGTCTCCCAGTTCAGATCTTCTTCCTCCTGGTTTGAAAAGCATGAAATTCCACCTTCTTCCTCTCCACGATAGATTGTAACTCCAGTCTTTATGGCTTTGAGCTCTTGTGAGGGGTCGTGGTGGAATATCTCTCAGCTTTTCAAACCAGGAGAAAGGAGAAATCTAAACAGGCCAGCTCACCACTTCACAATTTGGCATTCCTCTTGTAAAAATTTATTAATATATACTATATATGTGACGTTTGTTTTGCAGGATAACTGTCCCATTCACACAGCCAGGATAGTTAGGCGATGGTTTGAGGTTAGTCAGACATTGACCTTCTATGGACTGGCCTGTAGTTCCTGTGTGATATGAATCCCTTGGAAAATTGCTGGGGACCATCGTCAACTCTTGGAGTCCCACTATTTATCGAGCGATCATCAAGGCAGCTCCTCCAGCACACCATGTCCAAATGGGAGATATTCAGAAGAAATCAACGCATCGTCTACAATCATGTAGCCTGTCCCCAGTAGATGGTGGATGGACTAAATATATACTCTAATAGAAGGGACGAAAATTTTTTATATTATGATGAATTTATGAGAAATCTTAATAAAACCAAGATAATGTTGTTGGTTGAAGGATAATCTGCTTTCATTGAGACTAAGTAATAGTTTGTTTTTGGTCATGTCTTTTCTATAACATTTTAAAATAAATGGTTATTTTTCAATCTATTGTGTATCCTTCATAATAGGGTACTGTAATATTTGTCCCTTTTTTCTTATGTATACATTAAAATGTTACTAATGTATCAGGTTACAATTCATAAATATATATTATATATATATATATATATATATATATATATATATATATATATATATCTATATTATATATAATATATAATCCCAGATTATATATATTAGCTTATATGTTATAATATCTCTCCTATAGAACGAACACAAACAAACAAACAAAAATATGCACATGCTTTCCATCGATAGATAAATGTAAACGTATGCCGTGCAGTTCAAGTCATGCACAAAAATACGTGTGTAGATCCAGTGATTGTCGGTTGTGACCAAAACAAACGTTCAACCATTAATCGATGCCATAATAACCCCGACATTTACTAAGTCAAGACCTTTGCTCCCATTATACTTAAGAGGGTAATGGCGCCCTTCAATTTCCAGCCACACTTTCAGCTCTAAATGTGTCATCACTTTTTCCGTCTGCCTCCTAATGCTGTTGTCAACTTTCTTAGAACTGTCTGATCTCCTCCTTTTGTTTTCTAATGGAGGCTTCTCCATTGTCATTGATTTCACCTTAATTTGAGTTTTAACAAGGTCCTTACACGATCTGATGCTAGTTGTCTTTGTAATAAGAAGAATTTGAAATGCTTGTTGATATTACAAGGAAAATTAAAGAGTAGTAGGTATTTTATTTGCATAGATAAGGCTTTTAAGATTAAATAAATATATTTTTTATGGAGAGCATCAAATTATAACCGTAGATTTTCTGTCAGGAACAGCAGTAGTTTAAATCGACAAAATTTAAACAGACATTCTTCTTCCATGATGAAAGAAAAATTTTAAACCTTCAGAATAGACTCAGTTATAAACTTTTCCAATATTCCTGGAAAAATTACCATATACTTTGGAGGCTTGTATTTCAAGTCAATGGTCCCTGAAACTTGTCCCGTATGAATTGGGATTCAGATTCTAAAAAAAAAAAAGAGGTAATAATAAAAAAATACTCATAGTAGCATGAGTGCTTAAAATGAAGTTTAGCAAATCCAACAGTTGTGTGGCTTATCTTTAAATATATGTATTACATAACTGTGGAATTGACTGTACATAATAATAAAACTAATAATAATAATAATAATCCAATATAATAATAATAATAATAATAATAATAATAATAATAATACTGAGATAATATTAAGCAAACTTTTTACTGATGAAGATGCAATTTTTAATAATTTTAGTAGAACATTTTTAAACAACTTTTAGAGCTGGCCGTGCTGGACACGACCTTTGCCTTCAGTTTGTATAAACAAACTGAAGGGATGGCCATGGGATCACCACTTGGTCCAATTTTTTTGCTAACATCTTCATGTGCTCCTGGAGGAGCGCATAATAGAAGAATGTCCCATTAGGTTCCGCCCTCTATTTTATCGAAGATATGTTGACGACACGTTCTCCTATTTCGTCATGAATGTCATGCAGAGTCCTTTCTGGAGTTCGTCATCCGACAACATCCAAACATAAGGTTCGCTATGGAGAAGGAGGTAAATAACAAACTCCCTTCCTTGATCTTATTATTTCCAGAGGTGACTCAGGTTTTTACACAGGTGTGTATAGAAAAAATACATTTACTGGTTTGGGAATGAATTTTTATAGTTCGTGTTTCTTTCATTTGAAACTGAACTCTATTTTAACCCTCCTCCATAGGGCTTACACCCACTCGTCAAACTGGAAGAGTTTCCACGATGAGATATCCTTTTAGTGAAATATTTCAATAATAATTGTTTTCCATCACGACTTTTTTTCAGATCCCTAAATAAACTGCTACTACAGAAAATGACTCCGGCAACACCTGAATCGACTGTGCCGAAACTAAAGATGTATGCAAGTTTCCTTTCGTGCATGATGATACTTTTAGGAGAAAATGCACAGCCATTATTCAAAAGAGTTTTCCAGCTTTAAACCTGAAAATCATCCCGAAAAAAATCCCTTTACAATAGGGTCTCTGTTCAGAGTCAAAGACCGGCTCAGTCCTCTGTTTTCGTCCAGCGTTGTTTACAAGTACACTTGCCCGGGATGTGATCACGGGATATACATATTGTGGGATGCACGAGGAGGCTGTTGAAGGTCCGCATAGATTCCACAGGGGCATAAGTCATAGAACAGGTAGCAGGTTATCTAATCCTGAGCAATCAAATATACGAAATCATTCAAAATTATGTAAAACTTATATTGACAGCAAGGATTTTTCCATCCTAGGCCGAGTGCAGAACAACAACGACTTAACCATCCTAGAATCCATAATTATCAGGAAGACTGTGCCGTCGTTAAATACTCAATCGTCCTCAGTGAAATTGTTTATAGCCTAGTTTGGGCAACTGGTTTTCCTCACTCTGTTTGTACTTATTTATGTTAGTCTTGTTCTTTCTTTCATATAGGTAGGTTGTTTTAAGATTTTAGTGAACTCCTTTTTACTCATTATTGACTTGTCTTGGAATGAGGTGTTTTGTTTTAAATATTTTTACTACATAAAGAGCTGTTGCCATTGCATTAATTTGTTATTGATGTTCGCAAATTATATTATATTTTATAGCCTTGAAAATGCGACTTGGAATTCGTCATGAAACGTCGGCATTGAAAATAAACTGTAGATGATGAGGATGCCTTTCCCTACTGCTTCCTTCAGATGATATATATATATATATATATATATATATATATATATATATATATATATATATATATATATATATATATATATATATATATAGACTAAAAGGACCTCATTCAAACTGCATGGTATCTATAGATACCATCCAGTTTGAATGAGGTCCTTTTAGTAATTTAGTTAATGCACAGAACAATTGTGTATGTGATAAAGTTAATATATACGTATGTATACATATATGTGTGTGTTAGTGTGTGTATTAACAGATAGTTAGACACAGAGATAGATGCATAGATAGAAAGATATATATATATATATATATATATATATATATATATATATATATATATATATATATATATATATATATATATATATATATATATATATATATATATATATATATATATATATATATATATATATATATATATATATATATATATATATATATATATATATATATATATATATATATATATATATATATATATATATATATATATATATATATATATATATATATATATATATATATATATATATATATATATATATATATACATATATACATGCATATATATATATATACATAGTATATATATATAGGAAGAACAGTCAGCTCATCATTGATATATTTATTAATAGGTGCGCTTCAGGATCACCCATATCCCATCTTTTCTGGCTAAAAAGATACAAAAACACTAATTAAAACTGACAACAGAGCTTACAAAATTAAAATGCTTTAAAGATTGAAAATGACAATGACAAAACAAGAAATAGATTACCTTCAGTAGTAAAGTCCAGAGGATGAAAACTGAATAAGAGTAAACAAGGTTAGCAAGTAAACAAGAAAGGCGGGGGTTACTATAGTACGACCGTTTTAGGAAGAGACTTTGCCCTCTTAAACTGACCATTAACCTTCTGACTTCAAGCTCTCATTGTTTGCGCCTGTTATCAAGCACGTGTACTATAATAGAAAGTTCTGAATGAAGTTTTGTTGTCCCACTTAAATTTTAGATAAAAAAAAAAAAAAAATTCAATATATGAAAATGATAGATGCAAGAAATTTGGAAACCTAGATGTGCTTTCATTTTCAGTTTTGTTTATTTGGATGCTGTACTGAGCAATGTTCTTGAGTTACGTCATCTACTATAGTTTTTTATTACTGTTCCTTTGCTGTTATCGAAGTCATATAATTGTGATATAGTTTTTGAGCTTTTGAATTGTTTTTCTTTCGTGTATGCCGTGATCCAGTCTTTACCTCCTTGTTGTATCAAGGTTGAATTTTCACTGTGCACCTATAAAATAGCTCATAATAAATATTTTTTTAAATATTGTTACACCCCATATTTACATATATATATATATATATATATATATATATATATATATATATATATATATATATATATATATATATATATATATATATATTGTGTAATAATATTTAAAGAATGTTTATTATGAGCTATTTTATAGCTGTACAGTGAAAATTCAACCTTGATACAGCAAGGAGGTAAAGACGGATTACGGCATGCACGAAAGAAAGCAATTCAAAAGCTCAAAACTATATCACAATTATATATATATATATATATATATATATATATATATATATATATATATATATATATATATATATATATATATATATATATATATATATATATTACATTTATACAGTATTAGATTTACCTGTGCTTTTAAAGCACTGTCATATGATACTCATCACTGCTGTGGCATTTCTGTTATATGTAGATTTTTAAAGATATTTCTGCCACTTTCTGTCGAAAAACAGATCTATATTTCAATTTATTTCAATTTCAGTGTTCAACAGGATATCACACAACAAGGGAAAGCAATAAATTTATTTACAATCGAAGTATGAGGAGACATTACTTATGAAGAATCCTCGTCAGAGGATGCTACATCGAT
>NC_089796.1:31899502-31914502 GCF_040412425.1 Macrobrachium rosenbergii | reverse complement strand
CCTCCTGCAACAACAAGTTCTTGCTCAAGAGGCAATCTCTGTGACTGCATGAGTATTTCATTGGTAAGGAAATGAATAAGATTCAACTTATTATCTGAGAGGTTAATGAAATTTTGTCAGGAACTTGGTAACTGAACATTTCTTGAATCTATCACTCGTCTAATCTTTCTGCTAACATTGGCACAACATGCCCTTGTTCCAGCTTTGATGGAATTTGTCCGATATATATCAAATATAACATCCACTCGTTTACTTGTCTCCGAAAAACCCCAAATACAATTTTGCGATATACATCTGCTAAGTCACCAAATGTGACTGCTCCTGTGGGTTTTCCCAATGACCGAAGAAGTACCAGTGCATCCACAAGCACACAAGTGGTATCATTACTTCTAGACAGCTCCTTCATTTCGTGGCCACTGCTAACTATGTTTAAACGGGGAGGTTTATCGGCCTTTCTCAGGTTTCTATCGAGTGTTTCAAGTGATGTTGGCATTTGGGCTAACTCATGTTTCACAATAGCTGATATGTTGATATCTCTACCACTGACTGACGGACTCAGGAGTCTTCTGAAAATATCTTTGTCTTATTTTAACAGTGTTTACTTCTCCACATTTATTGGTCACATCCACTTTATGAAGATTTGATAATAAGTGAAAGTAAAAAGGGTTTTGTACCATATATTATATAAAACTGAAATAAATTCAAGAATCATCTGTGAAGTTTTACAATAAGAGGAGTAAGTCCTTTGCCCTCTAAACCACGTAGATTTTTCAACGGAATCGGTTTTAAGAAATGCGCTAAGTTCTCTCATTTATTTGTAATTTTTTTACTGAAGATTCTAAAATTCATTCATATCGCCATAACAAAGTTGTACCCAGTTATCATGGCTATTTTGATACCGATTAGCCAAAAGAACTACAGGCAAATACAAAGGGGCTGTCAAACAGTGAAAAAAAAGTACATTATCTTGATAATGATTAAATAAATGGATGGGTAAATTAATGAACACATTGTTAGGTAAAAGAAAGACAAATAAGAAGTAAGACAAATAAGGAAATAAGCGTTGAAAATCCCGATAACAAACAAAGACCTATTTCATCTGCCGCGCAATGTTGTTGTTTTCAACCGCAGAAGAACTTTAAGTAGCTGTTCTTGAATCCCGAATTGTGAAGCCTTTCACACAGATAGAAATCTACTACCGGTATAGTGTGATGTGCTAAGGTTCCCTCTAATATTCTATGGAGTTTCAGCTTTACACAAGGTGGTTGGAACCAACTCTGAATCTAGGCTACTTTTCCTATCTTGGCCCCTGGACTACCTTTTTTGGTAACATAAAAGAGAGTATTTTCATTCGTCACAAAGCCGGGTAAAAAGATGTCATAGGAATTATCGGCAAAAGTCCCCCAGGTTGAGTGGTGGAATTGGCAATAAACGTATCGGAAAAGATATCCCGTGACCTTTCTGGCTGTTATCGGAGAGCAGAAGGAGGAAGTGCTCGATGGAAAAGAAAAATTAAGTAAGACAGAGGAAGAAGAGAAAGAAAAGAAACAATCTACTTGAATAAAGTTGAGATGAGAATAAGAAGACTGTTCTGAGAAAGAAATATTTCAAACAAATAAAGACAAACAAAAGGACATTAAGAAGGCTAAAATGTGAAGAGTGTGATCAAGAATAATATAGGAATTAATCAACAAGGATCATGTAGGAGTTATCTTGACATAAATTAGCAGTATTAATTGAAATAAAACTAGTTTCCGATAACATACTCTACAGAACACCCTACAAAATACAAAAAAAAAAAAAAAATATGCGCCGATGTTCCTTCGGCGCAATCGAGTTTTCTGTACAGCGTATAACCAAGGCCACAGGTATATTGCTGTATGAGCCGTGGCCCATGAAACTTTCACCACGGCCCGGTCGTGGCCTCTCCCATATCGTTGCCAAAGCACGATCATGTCTAACTTAAACCGTAATTAAAAAAAAAAAAACTACTGAGGCTCCAGGGCTACAATTTGGTGTGTTTGATGATTGGAGGATGGATGATCAACATACCAATTTGCAACCCTCCAGCCTTAGTAGTTGTTAAGATCTGAGGGCAGACAAGAAAAGTTTGGATGGGCAGACAAAGACAGCACAATAGACTTGGAAGCTAGAAAAAAAAGTAAGTGTATCTTAGTTTAACCAGACCACTGAGCTGATTAACAGCTCTCCTAGGGCTGGACCGAAGGATTAGATTTATTTTACGTGTCTAAGAACCAATTGGTTACCTAGCAACGGGACCTACAGGTTTTTTTGTGGAATCCAAACCACATTATGGCGAGAAATTAATTTCTATCACCAGAAATAAATTCCTCTAATTCTTCATTGGGCGGTCGGAGAGTCGACCGCTGGGCCAACAGCGTGCTAGCTGAGAGCTCTACCCACCCCTCCAATGAAGAACTATGGAACCCTCAATATACCATGCAGAAGTAACAGACACACGAAACATGCCACATTATATAAGACTCTTTCAAGGACCTAAAACGCATCTCGTCTTATTAAGGGTATTAATATTTATCAACATCAAAATTAGTATTTCACTGATTTCATATTTATTTAATTCTCTGTCTGATTATATATTTTGTTTATAAAGTTTCAAAGTTATACACTGATACAACAAACTCAACAGCCTTTTTGGTTCCACTGTGACCAACTTTCAATCATGCTTACTTCTAAGTTAGTCACGGTTGTCATTAAAAGTCCTGAGAAAAAATTGGTAAACATTTCGATGGTCACCGATCCAAATACTGATAGTCACTCAACTAATGACCAGTAGTGTACCGAACATGTTATTGTCGGTATTATCAAAGGAACTAATTGCAACAGTTACTCCTAAAAAATAGTTATCAAATGAGCTTTCATATCAATTTTCCACAAACTTTTTTCCAGATTTTCTACGAATTTTCATATTGATATGTAATTATTTTTTCCAAAGTCATATCTTTTTTCCAAAATAAGAGTCACAACATACTTTTGTCAGTTGGTTGTGTGGTGAAGCACTCTTCTCTCTCGTGAATCATGGATCACCCAGTACACTCAGGTGTAAATGGGTAACGGGCTCGTAGTTGGGAATCAAAAGCATGGGAGAAAGGAACCGGCCACGCTCACCCACAATGCCCATGGTATTATTATTATTATTATTATTATTATTATTATTATTATTATTATTATTATTATTATTATTATTATTATTATTAACTTCCTTGGCTGTCTTTCTGTGTCTGTGTGTCCCTCCTCTCCCATTTCCCCTCCCCTCCCCTCCTCCCCTTCCCAATCCATACCCCTCCCCCTTATTTATTAATTTCTTTGGTTGTCTTTCTGCAACTGTGTGTGTCCGGAGATTTCTTGGAATTCTGAAAGCTCCAGGATCCTGGAGTCTTTAAGATTTAAGAACACGTTACTATCCAATGGGCATTTCTCCAGGAAGGGGAAGAAATGATTCTGAGGACAGATTCTGGATTTCTTGTCACAGTCCAAGAATCGTTCCAGGTTCTTTCAAACTCTAAACAGCAATGTTTCAACACCAGCAATTGAAATATGGGAAATGAATATAAAAAGAAAACTCTCACAACACTACAACACATTTATTCACAACCTTATTTACAAAGAAAATGAAATGTTGTTTCTCTTTTGTTCTCTCTCGATGTAAGAATAAACAAAACAAATCTAAGCAGCTATAGATAGGGGGAACAGGTTGCAAGGTAGAGAAATCTTAACACTTAAATGGTGAGTTGGTGAGTTATCCTTTCGTGGATGGGGTTTCAGCTGAAGAGATGATGCTGGCACAATGGCCTTGGGCTTGAAGACGTCACAGAGGGGCATCTGGGAACTCAGCAGAGATGTTGCTGGTACAATGACCACGGGCTCACAGACGTCACAAAAGGGATGTCTTCAGGATGAGGCAGCAAATGCTGTTTCTCCAAGGAAGCCAAATCATAAAAATGACATCATTTGTGCTGCAAAGTTGGATGATATCAGCGATGACGTGAGCTATCGCCAAGTTGCGAAATTTCCTGAATGTTTGGGAATTTTTCTGGAGATTGTGCAAATGGAGAGCAGGAAGGGCTGACTACTTCTCTTTGTCACAGGCAGGAAGGGCTTAGCAACTTTTCCGCCACACAAGCAGGAAGGGCTGACTACTTTTCTTCGTCACTGGTATGTAGGGCTCTCTGCTTCACCTCGTCTCATCACAAGCAGGAAGGACCGGCTGCTTCTCTATGTTTCGGGCAGGACAAGATTTTGTGGAAATAAGAGTAAAAGTCGTCTGATGGGGATACTCTCGTCGGAACCTTGCTTTGTTCGACCTCTGATTGCCCTCTTTGTCTCTATTGCTTCTTGGGAAATCTCTTCCGGAAGCTTATATACCACTGCATGGGCAGAGCTAATGACGACAGACAATCTCATTCCCATATAAGGAGTTTTTTTTTTTCTGCATAAAAATTGGTTCTTTATAACCGCCCCTTTCCGGCCACGCCATAAAAGCTTCCAGAACAAATTTTCTGATGAAGTGTGGATCGAATATTGCACCATGTTACAAAGGCATGGCATGAGATACCACGTGGTGTTGTTTCCACAAGAAATGGTTTTCATCGAATCACTAATTGCCAACGAAGCGTTGACAATAGTAACTGAATGGTGAGCAAACATAGGCAGCAGTCATGTCTTAGAAAAGAGATATTTCTTTTTGCATTATATTTCAACTTTATTGCACCTAGCCATGACAGAGCTGAAGATGGCTTCACAGGATCCTGGAGTCTTTAAGAATTTAAGATGTTATAATCCAATGGGCATTGCTCTAGGAATGCTTCAGGAGCTGAAGACTGCTTCAAAGGACCCTAGAGTTGTGAAGACGTCTTTCATGAATAATTATTTTAATAACTGTCCAGAAATTTTCAAAATTAGGTGATCCAGCAGTATAAAGGTTGCTGATTTTTGGCTGAGCTTTGTTATTTTCAGTTTGAAATGAACTCAGCGGTTAATTCTAGAACAACAGCAGGCACTACTGGCGATGGTCCTGAGCTGCCAATGGCATCAACATTGGTTTAAAACCCATCAGCAGCTGCTCCTGCACCTACACCAAGATTTGTTCTGTTGTTTGTATATGACCGGATGGTAAATGGGCTGGTGCTGCCCGTAGACTTTTGCTGACTATTATTAGTAGGGTATGGTATGGGTATGGTTATGGGAGCCTCGATGGCACAATCAGTTACAGCAGCAGCTTCGGACTTCGTAGAGGTCTGTGGCGCGGGTTCAAATCCGCAGCTGACTGATCAGAGAAGCGGACACTTTGCTATCCGTGAAGACACCCCGGGATTATGTATGTAATCAACGGATAGGTTTGGTTAAAAAGCAAATGGGTATAACAGACTAAATACCCACACAAAACAAAGCCACTACAACATCTTCTAAAAACATAACAAACATCTCACACGTCTCGAGCTCTCGACCTACCCGCGCAACAACTTCGCACTGCTGGGAGAAAGGGCGTTGGGTCTGGTATGATACATGTAACATACGCTACCGGGGTCTAAGCGATGTCAGGCAGGGCAGCCGATCGAGACTACGGTCTACCCCAAAGCCAAATCAAAAGTCCTTCAAAAGAAGGCATCATGCTTACCCCATACAAAAATGGGAATAAAGCAAATTAAAAGAAGAAGAAGAAGAAGAAGGTATGGGTATGGTTATGCTATGGGTATGGTATGGGTATAGTATGGATACGGGTATGGGTATGGGTATGGGATGATATGGTATGGGTATGGGTATGGGTATAGGTATGGGTATGGTACAGGTATGGGTATGGGTATGATACAGATATGGTTATAGGTATGGGTATGGTATGGATATGGGGACCAGCAAATGCAAGCGATAGTGGGCATCTGCTAGTTATTATTATTATTATTATTATTATTATTATTATTATTATTATTATTATTATTATTATTATTATTATTATTATTCTAAGATTTACCCAATTCATATAGGACAAGCCCACAGGGACCATTACCTTGAACCTCAAGCTTCCAAAGAATATGGTGTTCATTCGAAAGAAGTAACAGGAGGCAATGGGAAACACAGAAAGTGGAGATCAGTTATTAGAAAACCAGATAAATTAACAAATTAATATATAAATTAACAAAAATGTGGGTAATTTATTAAAATATAAGAATTGCATTAGGGTAGTAATGTATTGCATCTTAGTTTCAACTGCTGAAGTTCCAATTGCACGACATCCTCAAAAGTGTGAGGAATAAAGGACCTCTGGAACTGGGAAGTTCAACAGCGAGGCACATTTACTGCAAACTAGTGCTACTGTTCAGTGAATCTGGTTGCTCTCGGCAGGAAAAGGGGATCAGGATTAATTGTGAACGTGAAAGATCTTTTTTTAAAACACAACTTATGAAAAATTAATAATCAAGAGACCATCCGTTGTTGGTCCAAGTCATAACTGCTAATATTAGGGAACAGAAACATACAACCACGAACCACTCTGTCTAAAAGAGATAAATCTCTGGCAGCGGCATACATCCACACCGGAGAGCAGTGTTCTTGTAAAGGAAGCACAAATGACCTAAAACAAGTTGCACTGATTTTATCACTGTCATAAATATTTGAGGCCTTACGAACAATACTTAACTTTCGTGAGGCATGTGCTGAAACTTTCATTAGACGTTTCTCAAAAGTAAGACGTGATCCAAAAGTTATACACACACGCACACACACACGCACACACACACGTATATATATATATATATATATATATATATATATATATATATATATATATATATATATATATATATATATATATATATATATATATATATATATATATATATATATATATATATATATATATATATATATATACATATATATATATATATATATATATATATATATATATATATATATATATATATATATATATATATATATATATATATATATATATCCAGAAAACTACCACACATCACTAGGCTGTCTTTTTTTTGTTTTATAGCCAACGTTTCCTGTAATTATCTACCGAATTACATCGTCAGGGCTGTGCATAAGAAAAGATAAAAAAAAACATTATAAGTACAGTCTTAGAATACATTTAAAACATTACAGTAAGAATGAAATAAATAAAAATAAAAACACAACCAAACTAGAGGTGAGACAGTAAGGAACTAAATGGAAAAAAACCACCACAGTAAGGAGTTAAGCTAAACACAATTGACCAGTGGAAGTATGAGTATTTAATGATGGTACAATTTGGTTTATAAATAACGACTCTGAAATTTTTAAATCTTGAGGGTTGGCAGTATGACCGATGACACTAAAATCTTTGTTCTCAATGTTTTGAATGGTTCGTGATATTGGAGTGCTCTGGGTTCGAGATTCTGCTACCTGTGCGGAAACTAACTCCCTGATGTGGCGATTTCTTTCCATTTAGTTCCTTACTGTCTCACCTCTAGGCTGGTTGTACTTTTATTCTTTTATTTGTCATTCTTACTGTAATGTTTTAAATGTATTCTAAGACTGCAGTTACATATTTTTTTCTTTTCTTATGCACAGCCCTGAAGATGTAATTCGGTAGATAGTTACGAAACGTTGGCTATAAAATAAAAAAGCCAGCCTAGTGATGTGTGGTTTTCTTCCATCTTCCTCTGGATATGTTTCCTGGAGTATTTCCTGTATCACTCTATATATATATATATATATATATATATATATATATATATATATATATATATATATATATATATATATATATATATATATATATATATATATATATATATATATATATATATATATATATATATATATATATGTATGTATGTATATATATATATTATATATATATATATATATATATATATATATATATATATATATATATATATATATATTATAGATATCATATATCACTGTTTAATTGAGCTATTATAGACATTAAAAGAGCCATCGTACATGTTATGAATGTTTGGTCCCTAGAACATTGTGTATCAGTGCAAAGTGATGTAACCTTTCCCTTGAAAAGTGCAATGACCTTTTCCTTGCAAAGTGCAATAACCTTTTCCTTGTAAAATGCAATAACTTTTTCCTTGTAAAGCGCAGTAACCTCTTCCTTGTCAAGTGCAATTACCTTTTCCTTGTAAAGTGCAACTACCGTTTCCTTGTAAAGTGCCATAACCTTTTCCTTATTCGCCCTCTTGATAATCTGAATGTGGTTACCCAGTTGAGCAAAATTTTTATATCCATATTCGTTTCGTTTAAAGGAACGTTGTAATGATTTCTCCTATTTCTCATAATCAGGGATGAAACACTTGTGCAAATAAACTTCAAGAGCCTCCAGTGTTCATACAATCACCAAGTGACCAGAATATGTTCCTCATTCACCTTATACTAAAAGTTTGGCCTTGACCTACTTTTTGTCGCCCTACAAATGTCCTATTCATTCATGTTCTTTCCCACAAAATATAGATTTGGACACCGTCCTTGACTCTTTGTCGATTTTTATCATGCAGAAAATGCTTTCAGCAAAATTTTTGTCCTATTCGGTCCGGATTTCGTCTTAATCTGTGAAGATTTTGGATCACCAAATTTTTGAAAATGTAGATATTGAAACATTTAAAATGTGTCAAGAACTTGCTATTTGATAAAATATAGATCTAGGGTATTAAATTGTGCGTAGATATATTAAAGTCGAATAAATAAAGCAGTTTAATGCACCACGTAATTAAGGTAAAAGGTAAAACGAAAATGAAAAATTTTACTATAGTACATTAGGATTGTTGGTCACTTGTTTACGCTCATCATTGGTGGCTGAGCCGAGCCTGAAAGCTTGCCTGTGATGTTTTGCATTCCAATTTTATCGATGAATAGTGGTAAAAAGATAAAACTGGCATTCTTAATGCGACCTGAACTTTCCAATAATAATTCACAGTAATTAATGTATTCAGTTTAATCTTACAGAACATACATAATAAACCTTGGTAGGCTATTCTAGCCTCCCCAAAAAGTTCTTTGTAATAATTATTGTATTCCATCTGTTATGGCTGTGCACATACCTCAGTAAACTAGGTGGCCAGGTCGAACGTAGCCTGAAAACATAACATTGACGTTTGGAAGTTTGGTGACTTTGTCGTGACATTATACCTTTAAATTTCTTATAACTTTGCGTTAATGATTACTTGATTTGGCAATATTGCTCGTACCTATAAAGCTACTGGCAAAGCTTCAACTGTTACAGCAAGGAATTCTCCTCATGAATTAGGCATTAGTTAGGGCTTTTTATAGATGTTTCTATTAGAATAAGTTCCAAATAATCATTCTTATACCTAGGTAAGTTTAGGTTTGCAAAAAATGGTATTTGGCAACTATTCAAACCATAGTTTGTTCAAATAGAACTGATAGATAGGATATCACGTATAATGATAACGTAACCCACATTCACATTGAGGTGCTCCTTAAATCAGTAATTGAGTTACTTTTATAATATATTTGGATATTGTGATTCTTATTAATGTTTTTTAAAAGAAATATGTGGGAATTGTGTTTATTTGCCTGTGGAAGTAAAGATAGGAGCGTATTCTATCAAAATGAGAAACGAAACTACTTTGAAATCCTCCCGATAAAATGATTTTTGGGAAAGTTGAAAGGAAGGGGAAGTTGTTACCTGCGAATTATTTCTGACAGACATTTTGCTCTGACTCCGACTTCGCCCTTCGGATCTTTGTTTTTCCCGTTGGGGGCGGGCGGGAGGGGGAGGCCGGGGAGAAGGAGAGATAAAAGCCGAGACTGGAAAAGTTGTCCGAAGAGTAAAAACTGACAGAAAGAAAACCGAAAGACCTAAAAATGGAAAATAGAATAATAAATGTAGCAAAACTTTACATAAGATAATGAAGTCATAAAAGGACAGGCAGTGACAAGATGGAAAACGAAAAACACAATGGCGCCAAGAAAGATATAAAAAAAAAAAAACTGAAAATATGAATAAGAAAATTATAAAAAGAGAAATATAGGATAATGACAGGCTTGAGTGACGAAGGGCTATGTTTAGGGGAAAGGGAAGGCAAATGAGAGGAAATATAACAAATATGAATAGATTCAAACGGATTAAAAAGGAAAGGGGAGAATGAGAAATAAAATGAGGGAATGTGTGGTCGGAAAGAGAATCCCCATCCTTTGCCCCATCTCTCTCTTAGTGATAATTAACTAAACTGAATAGGTAGCAATGGCTCTAAAGTTCTCTTGGAATTCCCCGAGCGTTTAAGAGGATTAGAAGTACTACAGTATACTAATTGGTCTGGGGGAGGGATTGTGGGGCTGGGATTGGGGAAGTGAGGGGCAGTGTGGGGATGAAAGGATGAATGCAGCCATTGTTGTGTCGAGGAGGATTACGCTGGGTACAAACTTCCAGAAGTAAGCTTTGACAGTACATCCCAAACTGTCTTTTTTTTTTTTTTTTTTTATTTCCAAGCCTTAAAAGTTTTACCAATAGGGACATCTTTAGCATTATGGAGTGACAGATTTTTAATAGAAGATATTATAACTGAAGGCTTAATTCCAAGAGGCTCAGAGAACTGCCGCCAATAAGAGTTTACTCCAGTCACATGTCATATAAATGGATAGTAGTAATTAAAGTTAGAGCATTTTGCTCCAGATTTTAAGGTTGCAACCCCTGAGGAC
This sequence comes from Macrobrachium rosenbergii, assembly GCF_040412425.1. Taxonomy (NCBI): domain Eukaryota; kingdom Metazoa; phylum Arthropoda; class Malacostraca; order Decapoda; family Palaemonidae; genus Macrobrachium; species Macrobrachium rosenbergii. The sequence continues at coordinate 31,903,786 of NC_089796.1, read as the reverse complement.
ACTTGTCTGATGGGATAACGAAGTATGATGATGTATATATATATATATATATATATATATATATATATATATATATATATATATATATATATATATATATATATACATACATATATATATATATATGTATATTTTTTTCATATATATTCCATTTTCCCTTCAGCCTGTTAGCTAGGAAATCAAATTTAATGGCAGCTGGAGGAGACGCCATTAAGGGGGTGAACTTATGTAGGCCTGCTCCCTATATCACGTGATTGGGGGAAAACATACCGACCTTTTAGCCCAGCATCGTACGATGTTTGGGGGGTTAGAAAGCCATTAGGGACAAAAAGACCAGTCAGGGCCGTAAGTGGGCTACAGTGATGACCCTTAAAGACTTAGCTATAAGACCTATTTCCCTACAACACTGGCTGGCTGTTGACTGCTTTTAAGTCGACTGATGTCCTGTGCCCAACCCAAAAAATTCGCATAAGATGCCCAGCAACCTGGCTGCTCACACGCATTCCATCACAGAACGCCAACGTACCAAGTTGGTGAGGCCCTTCTTCTCCCTTCAAAACTGGAGAACCACAAGACTCCTGAGGCAGAAATTCGTCTTTTGCAACGAACTCAGTGTACAGAAAGAAAAAGGTACATCTGGAATCAGTCAGTCAATATCTTTGTCTCCTCGTGAATTTCTCTCCGTTTTCAGTATTTCCCATGTTTTACAGTTCCTCATTGGACGGGTTGGTATCGTTCTCGGCTAGCACTCTTCTGGACCTGTGTTCGCTTCTCCAACCGGCCCATGAAGAAGGAAATTTCCATTATAAGCTGTAAGCTGTGGGTCCCGCTGCCAGGTAATCAATTTCTTAGCCACGTAAAATGAATCTCTCATTTAATCAGCTCAGTGGTCTGGTTAAATTATACAACTTTTCATTCTCCTAAACAAAGCCCCCTTTGTTCAATCAGCCTTAGCAAGCCCATTGCACCTCATGACTTGCCCAAGCTCAAATTAAATTAGTTCAGTAATAATTAGAGCCTTCCCACCATAGTGTTACCATGTGCTAATTAAATCTAATAGAGCAATTCCTCCTTGTTGCATAAGCAACTTCATGTGAGAGGAAATCATTGGATTTGAATGCTAACCTGGAATTCTCTTCCAGAATCCTGTTATCTGGCTCTTCGAGCGGTCTGCCCCTGCCTTGTGAACCAAAGTAGCTTAGACGTTTAACTGCCATCCTGCCACGCGCAAGAGTCTTCTGATTACTTAGTTCCGGGGCACTAGACAGTTCCCCCCTTAATGAACCAGTTGCTTTAACAACCAAAAATCGTTTAACCAGTCCGCAGTAAAGTAATTAGAGATTTGAACTATTTCAGAGCGGTAGCCTTTTCAGATTCGGCGATTTGCTATGCAGTGTCTAGCCTTTATTCCAACTTGTATGTGCTTGCTTGCTACTCAGTCAGCCCTTAAATATTAATTTCATGATTGCTTCATTTGTAAATAAATTCAGTTTAAAGCATTTACTTGTTATAATTTACCAAGGCGACCTCCACTTCTCTGTTTACTTAGATGTGATATCAAGGTAATTCAGTTTATTCATTTCATTTATCGCTTGCATTCTGAGTGCTTTGTGTTGTCCTTCAAGGCAGTTAATTAAAAAATCCATTTTCACTCTTCCAACTGGCCTCAGAATATAACAGTGTCGATCTCGCCAGGATCCTAGTCAATTAGTAACGAGAATTAGCTTTGCTATTACTAGACTAGGAAGGAAAACAAACTGAGAAAATCTATGATTCATAAATAATTTAATTCCATTATTCACAAGGCAAACAAAGCCCTCCCGCCGGAAAGGAAAATTGGGGGTTGTACGCCAGACTATCGCAAAGGCGTGACAGATAACCCCTGAACGCTGAGGAGGCTGGTGAGGGCAACAAGGTAACCTGGGCAGACTGGGCCTACCAGTCCGAGCGTGCCCCGTGCCAAATGGTTCGAGTCCGTGGGGTTACGACCTCAACGAGGCAATCGAACAGATAAAAATAGAGCACTTTCTACTCTACACCCTCCGGCCCTCGCCACGCACGTCGCCGATAGTTGGTGGAAAATTAAGGATGCGTTAAGAACAGATAGGGAAAAGTGTTTAAAAAAAGAAGAAGTGATTAGCAGCAAATCTCTTAGTTAGAATATCATTTAAGATAAAGGTGAGAGCGCAGAAATTCTTAAGTCAGCGATGCAGAATAACTGCCCCTCGAAATTTCGTGTCATAAGAAGAATAGCAGCTGTGTTGTGATGCCAGAAGACTGATCGTTAGGAATTAGGAAGTGCTTTGCCAGGGATTTATTGTATGTGTTAGCCGTGCTACAGTTAGCTAAGAGTGTTGCTCAAAATCAGTAACTGCAGAGGAAGTGTGCAATTCCTGTGTTACTGAAGTGTAGCTCGAAAATTCGTGTTGTTAAAATATGTGTGACGACCTCTAGCAGTTCAGTGGGGTACCAGCTCAGAGCATGCGCTTTGCCTCATCCAACTCCCACAATTCAAAGACCGTCATATCCAGTTCTAATTTACATTTAATGTTTGAAGTAACGTAAAGGTATTAGTGATGTTTTAAGTTAAATAATTCGATTCTGCATATCACCACCAAGAGTTCAGTAAGAAAGTTGAGAGTTTTTTTCTTAAATTTTAAATCATCGTTTGTTATAGTACATGAACGACGACAACCAGCAGCCATCAGCTGTGTCCTCACGCGCACCCAGTTCCACTTCTCACCGTTCACTCGCCGAACGAAATTCCATTTCTTTTCGGCCCCTAACGTAAAACCTAACGAAATAATCTTGATAGTAATTTGAAAACCCTCTCCACCATGTAACTTGTCATGACGGGAGCTAGCTAATGAATCACGCAAATACCAAAAGTACATTATTAGAAAAAAAAATAGCAGTGTAAATTTTCATAACATAATTTATCATAAGAAGAAATTAGAGAGAGAGAGAAAGAACTCTAATATTCTTCCATCATAACAAAGGAGAATACTAAAATTAAGTAAATGAATGTTGGAAAATATACCCACTAATTCATAAAGCCAAGTACAATAATTACTTTATTTATTTTACCCAAAACTATGATCTTTTTAGGTCCCCCATCAATTCTTCCTTTTACTCATTCACACATAGGGAGTAAATTTACATACGCGCCCATATTCATTGAATTGTATCCTATATCTATTTTCACATCAAGTGCTTCAGCCAGCGGAGTGAACTCTCGTGCGTTTCACAGGGTGAACGTACAATCATTTAATAACAGTTATCAACTGTCTTGCACGAGTGGGTTTCCATTATCCAAGACTTGCGTATATCGCAAGCACCAAATCGCACATTGAGTGCAAACCCCAAAACCTTCCTTTCCTTATGTCAGGAGGAAGGCTTCCTTTCTTCATGTCAGGGAGCAACCACTAGTTCTTAGAACTAGCCACCCACGATTGCAAGCCCAAGGGTTTCCCCATCCACAGTGCCACTAATCTGAGGCACTGCCAATGACTTAAGTTACTGAAGCGCTTACCTTTCCACTTTCCCTTTTACTCCTTACTCACATTCTGCCTCGGGCTGAGTGCCATTTCCTTCAGTGCAGTTTGGTTGCACTGCCTTTTAGTGTTGTTCCCCGGAGCACACTAGCACCTCAATGCCACCAAGACATAGTACTAACATATAAGCCACTGCATCTGTACCTGAGATACAGAGTGCCAACAACAGTGTATCTTCCCATAAGGACTTTTGCTCCTTCAGGATTACTTCCCCTTAGAAGCATGTCCACCCATAAGGATCATTATTCCTTCAGGATCACTCCATCAGTGTGACTTTTGCACGGCACACTCTACCACAGTGCCACCTATTGAAAAGATACCACACCACTGAAGTGCCACCAAATTACGGGATACTTCCCCACTGTCACAGACCATTTCCCCTAGTTGTCCTAATAGACTATAACCATGTCATTAGAACAGCTCCAAGACCTCATGAACATGGGCAAGGATGTGGGTTACACAGGACGGGAATTCGCCCAGTGGTTGAAAGAACAGCTGAATGACATACTCCAGATGGAACGAGAAGAAAGAGAAGATCAGAGGAAGTATGAAGAGGCTAAGACAGCAAAAAAATTAGCCCTCATGGAAAGCTCTCAAGCTCTCAAGGTAAGCGAGCTGGCTCTTAAGGAAAAGGAGCTCGAGCTGGAGAAGGCAAGAAAGGAAAATGCTGAAGCTATGGCGATCCAACAAGCCTCCAACCCCACAACTGCTGCACCAAATACTCCGATCT
>NC_089796.1:31892002-31894502 GCF_040412425.1 Macrobrachium rosenbergii | reverse complement strand
AAAAAAATCGAATGAGACATCCCGTGACCTGGCAGCTTTCATGCACTCAATCACAGAACGCCAACGCAACAAGTTGGTGCGGCCCTTCTTCTCCATTCAAAACTGGCGAACCGCGAGACTCCTGCGGCCAAAATTCGCCTTTTGCAACGAGCTTAATGCACAGAAGAAATAAGGTAAATCTGGAATCAATCAGTCTAATGCCAGTATCTTTCTCTCCCCGTGAATTTCTCTCCATTTTCAGTATTTACCACTTTTCATTCTCCTAAACAAAACCCCCTTTGTTCAATCAGCCTTAGGAAGCCTATTGCACCTCATGACTTGCCCAAGCTCAAATTAAATTAGTTCAGTAATAATTAGAGGCTTCCCACCAGAGTGTCACCAAGTACTAATTAAATCTAATTGATCGATTCCTCCATCATTCATAAGTAATTTCATGTGAGAGGAAATCATTAGATTTGAATGCTAACCTGGAATTCTCCTCCAGAATCCTGTTATCTGGCTCTTCGAGTGGTCTGCCCCTGCCTTGTGAACCAAAATAGATTAGACATTTAACTGCCATCCTGCCATGTGCAAGATTCTTCTGATTAGGCAGTTCTGGGGCACTAGACAGTTCCCCCCTTAACCCTTAAACGCCGAAGCCCTATTTACAAAAACGTCTCCCGTATGCCGGCGGCGTTTGCTGAGTTAGCGCCGAAACGGAAAAAAAGTTTTTTTCAAAAAATCACAGCGCGCTTAGTTTTTAAGATTAAGAGTTCATTTTTGGCTCCTTTTTTTCACATTGCCTGAGGTTTAGTATACAATCATCAGAAATGAAAAAAAATATCATTATCATATATAAATATTGGAATATATGACAGCAAAAAAAACTCGTATATAATTGTATACAAATCGCGCTGGAAGCAAAACGGTTAAAGCTAATGAGTAAATTTTTTTTTAGCTGTATTGTACACTAAATTGCGATGATTTTGGTATATAACAGATTGTAAAACGATTAGAGCAACGAAGTTTTCCCCAACTTCCCGACTCAGCAAAGACCCAATAGACAACATTTCATTCGAATTATCCCTTCTGAGTGAATAAGATAGAAATCATCAACACACAATCACATGTGGAACAGAAATAAATTTCTGACTCACGTGGGATCGAACCCAGGTCTCTCAGGTGGAAAGCAAGGGGTGTTACCCACTGGGCCATACAAGTCTAAAAGAAGTTGGAACCTGAGAGCAACTGCACGAAATTACCTGGGCAAGCTAACTGCTTGCATACCAGCGAGTTTCCCCAACTTCCCGACTCAGCAATGACCCAACAACATTTCATTCGAATTATCCCTTCTGAGTGAATAAGATAGAAATCATCAACACACAATCACATGTGGAACAGAAATAAATTTCTGACTCACGTCGGGATCAGACAGGTCTCTCAGGTGGAAAGCAAGGGTGTTACCCACTGGGCCATACAAGTCTAAAAGAAGTTGGAACCTGAGAGCAACTGCACCAAAGAATTACCTGGGCAAGCTAACTGCTTGCATACCAGCAGTTTCCCCAACTTCCCGACTCAGCAATGACCCAATAGACAACATTTCATTCGAATTATCCCTTCTGAGTGAATAAGATAGAAATCATCAACACACAATCACGTGTGGAACAGAAATAAATTTCTGACTCGTCGGGATCGAACCCAGGTCTCTCAGGTGGAAAGCAAGGGTGTTACCACTGGGCCATACAAGTCTAAAGAAGTTGGAACCTGAGAGCAACTGCGCAGGAATTACCTGGGCAAGCTAACTGCTTGCATACCAGGAGTTTTCCCCAACTTCCCGACTCAGAAATGACCCAATAGACAACATTTCATTCGAATTATCCCTTCTGAGTGAATAAGATAGAAATCATCAACACACAATCACGTGTGGAACAGAAATAAATTTCTGACTCGTCGGGATCGAACCCAGGTCTCTCAGGTGGAAAGCAAGGGTGTTACCCACTGGGCCATACAAGTCTAAAAGAAGTTGGAACCTGAGCAACTGCACCAGGAATTACCTGGGCAAGCTAACTGCTTGCATACCAGCGAAGTTTTCCCCAACTTCCCGACTCAGCAAAGACCCAATAGACAACATTTCATTCGAATTATCCTTCTGAGTGAATAAGATAGAAATCATCAACACACAATCACGTGTGGAACAGAAATAAATTTCTGACTCACGTGGATCGAACCCAGGTCTCTCAGGTGGAAAGCAAGGGTGTTACCACTGGGCCATACAAGTCTAAAAGAGTTGGAACCTGAGAGCAACTGCACAGGAATTACCTGGGCAAGCTAACTGCTTGCATACCAGCGAGTTTTCCCCAATTTGAGCAATGACCCAATAGACAACATTTCATTCGATTATCCCTTCTGAGTGAATAAGATAGAAATCATCAACACACAATCACGTGTGGAACAGAAATAAATTTCTGACTCACGTCGGATCGGACCCAGGTCTCTCAGGTGGAAAGCAAGGTGTTACCCA
>NC_089796.1:31876883-31889383 GCF_040412425.1 Macrobrachium rosenbergii | reverse complement strand
AATATAAACTGATAAATGTATTAGATGATGCAGTACTAGAAATAAAAACGTTCATGATAATAACAAAAGAGAAAAATATAAATAAAAACCTCCCATCTTAACGATATGGTAATAATTTTAAAGAGATTCCCCAATGGCCTATAACCTTCTGAGGTACTATGGTATTAAAATCAATAATATAATGAGATAGTAGTTGAACTCCTCTACTAACAATAACAATGGATATGTATATGAAATCTCTTGCCACATATCTTCAAGAAAATTTCTATCATATTAGTCCAACTGGTAAATTAAAAAAATGGTAGAAAAGCATAAAAAATGTATGACATGCACAAGGATACAGCACAATTTTCGTTCATAGTTGTGGAAACAATTATGATTCCAGTTTGACAGGTGCCTAAAAGCAAGTTTATTTTGATATGTTGGAAAGAAATATGATAAAATCCATTTTCATACTACACGTTTTGGTAATCATATGAATATCATCCAAAGCGTGTGCTACATCCAAAAAATATACAAACCCTTGGTCGTAAATGAGGTTATGGTTACTCATTGCATTGTCGGCTGATATATTTTCAAACATCATCATGTATGTTGTCATTCTACAAAATATAAAGTAAATTTCCAAGGCTATTTATTAGTCCTCTTGAAGATGTCTGAGTAAATAAAACGAAACCGGTCAGGACTCATAACTTTCATTTCATTTCTTTCTGTGGTACATTGTACAATAACAATGGGAGTAATGAAAGGGTTGGCCATTAGGGCTTATAGGATTTGCAGTCCCGAATTCTTAGATGAAGAGCTGGAATACCTGAGGTGAGAGATTTAGGAGATTAGGATACCCTAAGTACTGGTGGGAGAGGGTATACATCACGGCAAGAAAAAAAACTATTTTGGGGAGGAGGAAGGGATAGAAAAGGAACAATTGGTAGGGAAGAAAATAATTACCATCCCGGACAACAACACTCTTATACCCATCACCAGGAAGCTAGATAATTTCAAACTGATAGGCAGCTACAAAAACACCATTGGGAACAAAATAGTTAAAAACAAAAAGTCGGTAGAATGGGGAGAGATAAGAGGGGGGGGGGTATATATGGCAGTGCGTCTAGACTGTGCAGATGGGTACTATGGCAAAACCGGCAAGTCCTGTAACGAGTGAAGCAAACAACACATGCAGAACATAAGATATTACATTCAGACGTCAGTAGTTGCCAAACATTGTTGGGAGAAAGACCACAAAATAGTATGGGAAAATATGAATTTTTTGTACAGGGACACCAACAAAATGGCCAGACTGGCTGTAGAGAACACCTTCATAATATGCGCTAGGAACAGAATGGCAGGGAGCACCAGAGCAGTTTGAAGACAACATATCAAGAAAAATTGTACACCTCCACAGTATGAGAAACGAAAAGAAAAGCACAAGAGGACACATGACACCTGGAGGAAGAGATGGGCAGAAAAGACCAAGGTCACGAGGGGGGTGGGTCATGCAGGAGGAGGAAGGCCATTATAGGATTAAAGTAACCAGCACACAAATATAAATACAGCTGGACTTCGGGTCTGATCATTGTACGGAAACTTGAGAACGAAGACTGTCCAAGAAGCATGGCTTGCTACTTTTTTGAATAAATATCTCCACTAGACACCATTCAGTTTAAATGAGGTCCTGTTCGTAAGATATATATATATATATATATATATATATATATATATATATATATATATATATATATATATATATATATATATATATATATATATATATATATATCAACACACAATCACGTGTGGAACAAAATAAATTTCTGACTCACGTCGGGATATACAGGTCTCTCAGGTGGAAAGCAAGGCGTTACCCACTGGGCCATACAAGTCTAAAGACAACACACACAGACCTGGTTCGATCCCGACGTGAGTCAAAATTATATATATATGCACATATATATATATATATATATATATATATATATATATATATATATATATATATATATATATATACATACATATATATATATATATATATATATATATATATATATATATATATATATATATATATATATATATATATATATATATACACACACACACACACACACACACACATATAAATATATATATATATATATATATATATATATATATATATATATATATATATATATATATATATATAAATAGACAGTTGAAGGAAGAAGTTTATCTCCAGGTAGTCCATGAAAATACATTTTATTGCCCAACGTTTCAAATACAAAGTTTTATTTTCAAGCTATTTTATTGACCACCTGAGATGTACTTCCTCCTTCAACAAATCTTCCCTAATATTCGAGTTACCAGTAACACCACATCTTAAAACGATATATATATATATATATATATATATATATATATATATATATATATATATATATATATATACATACTCCCATATACATACACACATTCAGTAGTATGTAATAACAAGCAGGAGTCAAAGAGAGACTGACAGTCAACAAAACAGTTGCATATTATTGAAACATTTGTGTTATAGAAAAACATCACCAGTGTGCAAAATTTAAAAATACATATTAATTCTCTCAATTCAAAATAAAAGCTAAATTAAAAACAGCAGTTACATTCTCTAAAACTACAAATTATATATAACTAAAAAAGAGAGCTAAGAAAATTTTTTTTTTTAATGCTACCCAGTCAAATGAAGGGGAAAGACGAAGTGAGACCACAGGCTCACGCATGCCCAGAGAACACTTAGGCCAAGTGTAAATTTTAATGAATGTAACTACTATTTTTAATTTAGTTTTAATTTTGAATTAATAGAATTAATATGCATTTTTCAATTTTGCAGACCGATGATGTGTTTAAGTAACACGAAACGTTTCTTACAATAAATATGCAACTGTTTTGTTGACTGTCATCTTCTTGGACTCCTGCTTGTTGTTACGTTACACACACACACACACACACACACACACACACACACACACACACACACACACATATATATATATATATATATATATATATATATATATATATATATATATATATATATTTGTGAAAGTTTTCACAAGTTTGTGTAAGGTAAAGTGAATTTTGGAACTTGACCATGGTTAAAAGCATAATTTAAAGAGATGCTATTCAAAGTGAATTGATTGTGTTTATTAGACCAGTCAACTAAGTGAAATTATTTTTTGGCAAATCTATTTCATTTTACTTTTTACACATTTAATTTTTGTGAATTTTTGTATATTCTTGTATTTGCAATCTGCTAGTTTTTTACATCTTATATAGTGGTGATTTAACATTTATTTACTTAGTATCTTAAGTGTTTATTAATAATTTTACTTTACATACTTAACCCTTAAACGCCGACTGGACGTATCATAAGTCCATTAAAACTGTGTCGGGTGACGAGCGGACGTACCGTACGTCGACTACAAAAAATTTAAACCTTTGGTCAACTTTGACTCGACCGAAATGGTCGAAAAAAGCAATTGTAAGCTAAAACTCTTACATTCTAGTAATATTCAATCATTTACCTTCATTTTGCAACAAATTGGAAGTCTCTAGCACAATATTTCGATTTATGGTGAATTTTTGAAAAAAACTTTTTCCTTACGTTACTTAACCTGTAGTTGTATATCCGTTCCCCTTGGATAGGCCTCTTTGGGGGTAGGGCTTCAAAAGATAATTCTGCAGAGGGAAAGGCATCATCACCAACTAGGAAATAGTCCACAGGAGATCCATTAGGTTGACCTGGCAGGGCCTCAGGTTGGGGAAGATTTGCTTCCTGTTGCAACAGCATTTCAACCAGTTGGGTCTGGGCAAATACACTACTGTCTGACTCTGACCCAATGGCACCCACGTCGACATATAGGAACTTGTATGAAGCATCAGCAATTGCAAGTAATACCATGGAGTAATTGTAATTGAAGTAATGTGTACCGCCTTGGGGAGGGTTACGAAGCTTAATGTGTTTGTCATCTATAGCTTCAATTACGTGGGGGAAGTTCCACAGTTCCTCAAAACCCTGTGCAACCTCCCGCCAAGCTTCAGGTGTCTAGGCACCCGCAGTTCCTCATCTCCGTACGCAGCAACAATGGCCGTGCAGGTCTCTGGTACAATGTTGCTAATGGTGTTGTGGGCTACCCGGAACGGGTATTGCAGACTCTTGTATGAATCATCCGTAGCGAGGAAACGTAGGATGACAGCAACACGTAGGCCTGGCTCAATGGGTTTCTCCCAGAATGTCACTTTCTTCTCAATGTAGGGTGTGACTCACTCAGCAATTTCATTGAAGAGGCCCCTGTCAATCAGGATAAAATTTTTGTACAGGTCTGAGGTTTCGGTTGGCAACTCCTTCATCAGGTTGTTATAGTGACCTTGCTCCATTCTTTCTTTTTTGCAAGTACGGCCACGCCCGCACCCTCCTTTGCCGCCTCTTTTTCTTCACTGTGTGGTTCGCAGCAACCGTTGTAATCTCCAGCAATAGCATGGTGTGCACATATTTGACGATAAATGGCAACATTCTCTTCTATCTGTACTTGCTATAGTTATAAGTTCACGAATTTCAGCAATGTCCTCCATGTTGATTCTGCAGGATGGGAGTACGTGCCGATGCTGCGGTGTTATGTCAGCAACTAGCACACATGTGCCAACTGCCGGTCTTTATAGCTGGGGTTTAACCACTGCAGCACGTGGGGACAACGTGAGGTTGACATAACTCAGTAATGGTAAGTTACATTCACGCGTTCAAGGCACGTGCTCTGCCCCGGAATTGGTGAAACTGCCTGCGCCGCCGCGAGAAAATAGGCCCCGCCCAACTGGATACGTGTCACGGACGATGCGCGTGATGCACGACATCGTGCGCGCGAAATCAGTTTATCCGTTAGGTGACGTGACGCTGACGAACAAGCGTGCGGGCAAGAGTTTCAAAATTGGCAGAGCGTGCAACACGTGACTTGATACCGTGTACTGCGTATCTAGCGTAACGGTGAGTTCACTGTAAACGTCACGTATATTTACGACTACATTATTAAACCCCAGCTATATAAAGGCCATAGCTGCACATTATGAGCTAGTCAATGCATGTTAATACCACAACGACAAGACATACTATATAGCGATGCTGAAGCAACATGGACAATATATAGCTGAATCGTCAACTCTGCCTAGCATGTACGATAGACCAGAATTGTTGCCACTTGTCATTGAGTATGTATGTGCTCGCGTTATTGCTGGAGCTTGTAATGATTGCTGCAAAGCACTTAGGGCAGAAAAAGGCGCCCAAGGGGGTGTGTGGGCGTGGCCGTACCTGCAGAAAAGATGGAGCAAGGTCATTATGACAACCTGACAGGGAGTTGTCAACTTCAAGCCCCAGAGCTGTACCAGAAATTTTACCCAGTTGACAAGGACCTCTTCAATGAAATTGTTGAGCAGGTCACACACATTCAGAAGAAAGTGACATTCTGGAAACCCATTGAGCCAGGCCTACACGTTGCTATCACCTCACGGCTTCCTCGCTGCAGGTGGGGTTCCTACAAGTCAATATTCGTTCCGGGTAGCCACAGCACCGCCGTTCTCGCCGTGCCGAGACCTGCAGGGCGTTTGTTGCCCCTGCTCTCAGGATGAGGAACTGCAGGTGCCACAAACACCTGAAGCGGTGGCAGGAGGTTGCACGGGGCTTTGAGGAACGGTGGATCTTCCACACGTGGTTGGAGCGATAGATGGGGAAGATTGATAGGCTCCGTAACCTCCCAAGGGCGGTACGCATTACTTCAACTGGCTAGGTTCTACTCCATGGTATTACTTGCGGTTGCTGATGCTTCATACAAGTTCCTGTATCGTCGGCGATGGGAGCCGATGGGTCGGAAGTCAGACGGTGTGTATTTGCCCAGACCTGACTGGCAGAAATGCTGCTGCAAGAGGAAGCAAATCTTCCCCTAACTGGATGCCCCCATTAGTCAACCTAATACCTCCTGCCCTCTCCCTGGTTGGCGATGATCACTGCTCCCTGGAGGACTACCCAGAATGCCCCACCCTGCCAGAGGACAGCAAGGGAGGAACGGATTTACAACCACAGGTTAAATGAAAAGTACGCAGGACGGTGGAGAACGCCTTTGGGATTCTGGCAAACAGATTCTGAGACCACACTGCAATATGCTTGAAGCCTGACCATATAGAGCCATTGGTAGTGTCGCACACAGTTCTGCAATATGATCATGGAAAGAAATGCTGCGAAGACAAGAAGGAAGTCAGGAGCACCCTGTGGTCACATGCTGTCATCCTGGTAGCTGGAGGAGGACTGGCCCTTAGGAGCAACCCCTTCAACCGTGACCGCAACACTGCAATCAGGGTGAAGGAACAGCGTAACTTGCTGGAAGGAATACTTTCATCGTGCTGGAAAGGCTCCATGCACTGCAGGAGAACATGATTTAGCTGCTCTCCTTACCATGATTGTTGTAATTTTAAATGTCTGTTCCTGCCTATATTTTGGACTTATTTAAAATTCAATAATGTATCAATTCAGGATTATTTTGCCCTGTGCATTTGTGTACTTTTGTTTGTTTTAGTTGGTTTAATAAAAGATATTGTTCAAATCTATGATATATTACTCCTCATCAATACTTGGTAAATTGGGAAGAGGATAGAGCGGGACATGACTTTGCAATTATGTTTTAATCAATATGAAAAAACATACATATAAATAAAAGAAAGAAGATGTAGTTATTTTTGCCCTTTTAATAATTTCTTAACATGGAATCCTATTCTGATATGATAATTCTATCATTTTGAAAATACCTTCTCTTAACATTGTTTTTATTCTGATGATAATTCTGTTCTTGAAAGTACCTGCTCTTAGCATTTACATTGTTTTTATTCTGAGGCTTGAAAATTCTATCTTTTTAAAAGTACCTTCTCGATATTTGTGACATTTATATGACTTGCAATTGTGTTGTCATTTTGCTTCTGACATATATTTACACATAAAGTATTTTGAAACTTTTTCAAAGTCAATAATGAAATGTTAGTGTATTCAGGTTCATTTGACTTCTTTGTTTATGTACTTGCATTATAGCTACTTCATTGAATACATGATATTTGAGCAGAGGATAGAGCTAGACATGATGTTGCAAAATATATTTATTTAATATAAAACAGAACAATACACATTTATAAAAGCAAAGGAAAAACAAAATGTTTAACTCTGTAAATATTAAGGAATGTCGTGTCATTGCTGAGATCTTTTATTGTGGATGTCACCAACTGTGCTTGCAGGAGCGCCAGCTGCTGTGCAGTGAGTGCCCGCTGCTGCTGATGCCGACAGGCTGGGGAACTGCAGGTGCCTGACACTCTGCTGTCACTGCCATGGTGTGGGTCATCATAACATCGAAAACCGTGGAGCCCTCTTTGGTGGCACGGATAAAAGCAAATGGCACAAAGCACCTCCATTTTCAGGTGCAGGCCCATCTGTTCTGACACCTGTGCGCACTCATCCTCGACCTCTTGAAAGAACTTCCCCCAGTAGAGGACGCGTGGTTATTTAGGAGATGGGTCGACAGTCGTCAGCATATCGTCTCGAGGGGAGCTGCCCTGCGTGAGGCGACGTCGTACAGCTCGGAAACTTGTTTTCGAGCCTTGGTTGTTGCTCGATCAACGGAGAGGGCGAGGGCGTCGGTGTTCCGGACCAGAAGAAACATGAGCAGGCAGGTCCAGAACTTGGGCAGGAGGGGCGGGCAGCAGGGGAGGGTGGCAGCAGCACAGGCAGCCTCTGTAAAAGAGGAGCGACATATATGAGAACATGGTATAAAATGTACATTGAATGCGTGGAAACTATGTAATAACATTATATTCAGTAATAATTATGCATGAAACACATTAAAACAAACATACCAAGTGGGAAGTCCCAACACCTTGGCTTCTGACGCACAATGTGTGGCTTCAGGAAGTGGAAAATGTTGAGTATCCATTTCTCCCAGTCCGTCCAGCCGTCTGCCTGCCTCAGCCTCTTCTCCGCTGGCCGCAAAACGACTCCTGAGGGACGTAAACCACGTCCTCAGTTCATGGCCACTCACAAACAGTGACTGGCCCCTTCTCTTCGAAGGCCCTCCACACCTTGGCCTTATCCTTGTAGGCTGTGAGGCCCTTGTTATATATGAACTGGCCTCGGTCTCCAGCCACTCGCCAACTAGCCTCTCATTTTCCTCCGAGAGGATCACTGGCAGGTTCTTCTTGCGGCCTCCTGCAGGCCATCTCCATCAGGAGTGCTTTGGTGTCGGCGTCATCCCCTCCTGGGCGTTGTCGTCCCAGTGGCGGGGCGGGGTCGCTCGTGGCGAGGGCAAGGTCCTCTTCCTCCTCCTCTAGGTCGTTCTCCGTCACGAGCTCGTCGGCCTCGAGCTGCAGCACAACAACATCGCTGCCTGAAGGGGACCATCGGCTTCAGGAGGCTTTGCGTGAGGGCAACTCCGCTGCCAGGGCTCCTGGAGTTCTCAGGGCCCTTTCTGGTCCTTCAGCATGGGTCCTTTGGGCATCTTGGCTGCTGCGGTGGGCGGCGAAGACGGAGGCGCTGAGGGATAGCAACAGGATGCTGGCCGGAGGCACTGACCTGGAAGCGCGCGCCCCCTTTTATCCCAGGTCAAAGCGTTGCCACATCTCGCAGTTGTGGGGGTGCGGCAGCGTTGCGCGTCTACTCCACGCCATTCTGACAGCCGCGCCGTGGCCTGGGTGGCGTGGTAAGGCAACGGCGTGGCAGCTGCGCGGTCAGCCCGCGGTGTGGCTACGCTGTGGGTCAGGCCACGCTACCGACAGCTGACTGGCCACCCCGCGGGTTGAGCAGGCGAAGGTTCCTGCCCCCGGCGCGCACGGCCAGGTGGTCCGTAGCGGTCGCGCCGCATGCTGCGCATTTACACAGTACACTTGGTGCATTTACGTTGTGTTTGCGTTGTTTTTACGTACTCTGGCTCCGCCCCGTTCGCTGGCCGTGCGTGGGGATGCGTGCCTTGATAATGCGAATCGTGAACGAGCATAACGCAAACGTTACATAATAGCATCGGTGTTAAGTGCTCTGCCATGCACTACTTTTGGCTGTGCCGCCGCTTGTCGGACCACTTCCGGTAAGCGTCACATCACGCTTACACAATGTGTACATTTGCGGCACACTGTAATAAGCTTGCTTTACGCACATCGGCCCATGTCACTTATACAGTGGGGTGGGGCTTATTCACTTTGCGTATGGTCACGTTTCACAGTTTTCGGCCGTGCGTGGGCATGCGTGCCTTGATACGTGAATGTGTGAACTTAGCATTACTCATATGCTTCTGAGCTGTAAATTTCTTCTTTTCCAAAAACTCTTCCACATTATCTAGACACTTTCTAGGTTCTCCTATCCTTCTTCCTAACACTTCTAGATTATACGTTCTTGTCTCAACTCCATTCCCGTTCTTTCTGCTATAAAAAGAACCGAGAAAGCAAACGGAAATGGAAATAAGGAATCCGAATTTTCTTCAGAATACTATGGAATTCACATCGGAGTACCTAGTAAAAGACTGTTATTTCAGACTTTTCTCTTATAACATGCAAATGCCACTTTAATAAGAGAGTATCTTCGGGGATAATGGAAAAAATTTGCATTTTGCGAAGTCGCTTAGAAATTCTTTGAATAACCATGGGTTCAGTAATGCAGTTTAGGTTTCTTCACTAGACTAGCATGATTATGAAAAGAATAAGCCAAAACACCGGCTGCTTCTGTTCTTTCATTTAAAACAGCTAAGCAACGCCTCCGGCTATCTACCTCATGTTTCATTTCAGAAAACGCTAACATCAACATTTTTCATCTCTCTCTCTCTCTCTCTCTCTCTCTCTCTCTCTCTCTCTCTCTCTCTCTCTCTCGGCTCCCGACATATTATATCAATTTCTTATCTATAATTTCCTTAAATCATTCCATCAAGAATTCCTCTCTCTCTCTCTCTCTCTCTCTCTCTCTCTCTCTCTTCTTTCTCTCTCTCTCTCTCTTATTTATATGGTGATTTACAATTTATAACGTCACTCGATCATTCATTAACTTCTTTCTTTCATTTTCACTTGTTAAAGGTAAAGGAACCATCTTACAATTCATATCTTATAAGAAAGAGAATGGCGAAAATACCGACTGAAAAAAAAGGATTGTATTGAAAAATTATGGGAATCTGGTTGTACAAACAAACCTCAAATTAAGTTTGGTCCTGCAGCCTTTAGTTATTCATTCACTAATCTAATTATTTATCTACTTATTTCTTTATTTGTTTATGTATTTATTCGTTAATTTCATCATGAATAATAGTAAAATTACAAGAACATTTTTTAGAAACTATTGTTATGAAATTGACATTACCAACAAAAGAACGTTTTAATTTCTATTTATTCAACTACGTATGCCTTAAATAACAGTTATCGTCGTTTTGCTAAGGTTGGTGACTGCCTCAGATCCTCTAGTGCCAAGATCTGTAGCTTTCTTCTTCTCTCTGTTCTTCATGGCTTTTAACTTGCCATTATTCAAGAAACTAAAATGCCTCTTGCATCCTTCGGGTAAGTACCCTCTTCTTTCTTTTTTTCATTTTAATTTGCCATCGGGTCTGTGGTGTTTAAGGACTTTG
The DNA here is from genome assembly GCF_040412425.1 of Macrobrachium rosenbergii. Classification (NCBI taxonomy): domain Eukaryota; kingdom Metazoa; phylum Arthropoda; class Malacostraca; order Decapoda; family Palaemonidae; genus Macrobrachium; species Macrobrachium rosenbergii. The sequence continues at coordinate 31,878,746 of NC_089796.1, read as the reverse complement.
GGTTGTCAGGCCGCTTGGCCTCTGCACCTGAAAAACGTACAAGAATGAATGATTGTATAATAATAATGATGACCATCATTTTGGGTCTCCGGGTTTCGACAATTGTTTTCTCGTTGCACTTTCAGTAATACTCTTGCAGTAATCTGAAGAAATTCCCTTTATATTCTAAACAACCCTCTTGCCAATACACCGATCACTGTTGTTGACACGTTGCTTTTGTTCTACGTTCCCCAGCATAAACTGCCAACCACTGACATTGCGATGTCTGGATACGTCAGGTAACTTTCGGCGGTCAAATGCCCCATTCAAAATTCTGGAAGCATGAGTACAGACAGAAGGACAGACCAGACAGGCAGGCAGAAACCAGCTGACAATTGGTTCTACAGGTCGAGGTCTTCAAGTGACAGACGAGTGTATTTTCACAAAGAACTTTTCACTCGATCGGTATACATCACTTACCTCTTTTGTCAGAAGAGGTACGATGTGTTTTAACGGAACGTGTTCAGCCTGCTGCTTCCCTTGACTAGGATTGAATTAGGTTCCTCTTGCTTGCTCGTTAGTGTGCTGATGCTTACACCCACACATACACACACACACACACACACACACAGAGAGAGAGAGAGAGAGAGAGAGAGAGAGAGAGAGAAGAGAGAGAGAATTTATTATCATTACTATAATGTAATTTAACCAGACCACGGAGTTAGGTTTAAGGGTCTGTTCTTAAATGGGAGGATCAAATTGCAGGGAAGAAAGAGAAGGAAAGTTCAAGTAATCCAACAGCCAGGTAAGAAGAGTCCGAAGGAAATGGATAAAAAGGAAAAGGTAAAAAGCAATGATGGTGAGCTCGTGAACAGTGAGGAAGAAATTGCGCTAGTATAAATAACAATTTCATAATTCGGTCAGAAATTATAAATGTACCCAGCTTGAAGTTTAAGTAAAAAATTGCCTAACTTTTAAAACGCTTGTTCTGGGTGAAAAATCAAATCAAAGGAAAAAGAAAAAAAAATGTTGTCCATAAAACATGGACAGAGGGGAGGGAGCATAAAACATTTTGAAAAACTTAGAATGTGATAAAAATATCAATTTACAAAAGTCTTGACTACATTTCTTTTATAGTATTTCCATATGGGTTCCTTTACATCTTGCTGATTTGTTCATTTTATTCATATTTCTATCTTATGGTAGACTATCTCTCGTAGGTTAGTGTAGAGGCCGGACGTGTTGGGGGGCTCTCTCACGTTTTTTTTTTTTTTTTTACAAAAATGAAAAGTTTTTTGCCCTTAGTGCGTAAATATTTCATAGTAGGGCAAGGGTTAATAGTGATTCTATGTAATACCTGGGGTTTAAACCGGAAAGTGGCGTGTAATTGCATTTGTTGATACATTTCATTCTCCGCCAATCAATGCCTTCGAAATCTTTCAAGTTACAGTTTCTCGAGGCCTGTTGGCCCTGGGAAATGTTAAAAAAAAAGTTCAGTGTCTGTCTTAGTGCTTGGCCCTCCCTGTATTGCAAAAATGTCATCTGATCAACCTCCAACATTGTGACAGTGTCTCGGCACCTAACGATACCAGTGCCTTACATAGGAACAATTGTCTTTACTCTATCCAGTACCAGTCGAACCGCTACGATGTTAAGTTTGTTATATAATTTGTCAGTGTAGCCTTTTCTGAAGAGGGAATTAACGTTGCATGCACAGCATACAAAGACCTGATACTAGATTCCATTCCCCGGGAGTGATCAACGAAAATCTTATCCTCTCTCAAGAAAATATCACATATCACAAAATAGCTAAGGACCTGCTCAGTACCTATCTGCCACGTTGACCCTTGCACACTGCCACCAAGGTGGCCTGATGATCTAAGC
>NC_089796.1:31836883-31866883 GCF_040412425.1 Macrobrachium rosenbergii | reverse complement strand
ATATATATATATATATATATATATATATATATATATATATATATATGTATATATATATATATATATATATGTATGTATATATATATATATATATATATAAATATATATATATATATATATATATATATATATATATATATATATATATATATATATATATATATATATATATATTATATATATATATATATATATATATATATATATATATATATATATAATATATATATATATAATATATATATGTATATATATATATATATATATATATATATATATATATATATATATATAACGTATATATATATATAATATATATATATATATATATATATATATAATCACAGTATATATATATATATATATATATATGGATATTATATATATCATATATATATATATATATTCAAAAATATATTGAAGAATATATATATATATAAGAGGGCATATGTATATTATATATATATATATATTTACCCGTCGTGTATATATATAGATATATATATATATATATAATATATATATATTCATATATATATATATATATATGAATATATTTTATCACACCGTGATTTATATATATATATATAATCAAATGTCGCTTAATATCGAAATTCACGCTACCGGTATACCTCCGTTGGAGAATTGTCGAGAGGGGAATTTATATAAGTGATAAATGAATTGGAATCGTGGGGACACGAACCCGCGACGAAAGCCTATTCAGCTTACTCCAGTTGATTTAAACCATTGAGCCATCAAGAGAGGTATAAGTCTTTTGCCGGATGATCGCGACTGCTTTTACCCGTCGTGAGCGGGAAAGTACTAGCCTCGACAATGACCCACCTCCGCCATGACAGTTCATTGGTACGTTTGGAACACGCAGCTCTTGTTATGAAATTTTATCACACCGTGATTTTTATACAATCATGAAGCTACAAATGTCGCCAATATCCAAAATTCACGCTACCTCGGTATACCTCGTTGGAGAATTGTCACGAAGGAATTTATATAAGTGATAAATGAATTGGAATCGTGGGGACACGACCCGCGACAACCTATTCAGCGACTCAGTTGGCGTAAACCATTGAGCCATCAAGAGATTATAAGTCTTTTGCCGAGATGTCGTTGCTTTTTACCGTCGTGAGCGGAAAGTGTACTAGCCTCGACAATGACCCACCTCCGCCATGACAGTTCATTGGCAATTTGGAACACGCAGCTCTTGTTATGAAATTTTATCACACCGTGATTTTTATACAATCATGAAGCTACAAATGTCGCTTAATATCGAAATTCACGCTACCTCGGTATACCTCCGTTGGAGAATTGTCGCGAAGGGGAATTTATATAAGTGATAAATGGTGGAATCGTGGGGACACGAACCCGCGACGAACCTATTCAGCGACTCAGTTGGCGTAAACCATTGAGCCAACAAGAGAGGTATAAGTCTTTTGCCGAGATGTCGCACTGCTTTACCCGTCGTGAGCGGGGGAAAGTGTACTAGCCTCCTCGACAATGACCCACCTCCGCCATGACAGTTCATTGGTACGTTTTGGAAACACGCAGCTCTTGTTATGAAATTTTTATCACACCGCGATTTTTATACAATCATGAAGCTACAAATGTCGCAATATCGAAATTCACTACCTCGTATACCTCCGTTGGAGAATTGTCGCCGAAGAGATTTATATAAGTGATAATGAATTGGAATCGGGACACGAACCCGACGAAAAGCCTATTCAAGCGACTCCAGTTGACGTAAACCATTGAGCCATCAAGAGGTATAAGTCTTTTGCCGAGATGTCGTACTGCTTTACCCGTCGTGAGCGGGAAAGTGTACTAACCTCGACAATGACCCACCTCCGCCATGACAGTTCATTGGCACGTTTGGAACACGCAGCTCTTGTTATGAAATTTTTATCACACCGTGATTTTTATACAATCATGAAAGCTACAAATGTCGCTAATATCGAAATTCACGCTACCTCGGTATATTCCGTTGGAGAATTGTCGCCGAAGGGGAATTTATATAAGTGATAAAATGAATTGGAATCGTGGGGACACGAACCCGCCGAAAAGCCTATTCAGCGACTCCAGTTGGCGTTTAAACCATTGAGCCATCAAGAGGTATAAGTCTTTTGCCGAGATGTCGTGACTGCTTTTACCCGTCGTGAGCGGGGAAAGTGTACTAGCCTCGACAATGACCCACCTCCCGCCATGACAGTTCATTGGTACGTTTGGAACACGCAGCTCTTGTTATGAAATTTTATCACACCGTGATTTTACGCTACAATCATGAAGCTACAAATGCCTAATATCGAAATTTACAGCCACTCACATACCTCCGTTTGGAGAATTGTCGCCGAAGGAAGCGATATAAGTGATAAATGAATTTGAATCATGATTGACAAAAACCACGACAGTGAAAAAATTCAAGAGCTCAGTTGACGTAAACCATTGAGCCATCAAGAGAGGTATAAGTCTTTTGCCGAGATGTCGTACACTTTTTACCGTGAGGGTAAAGTGTACGAGCCTCGACAATGAAAGACTTATACCGCCATGATGGCTCATTGGTTTACGTCAACTGGAGTCTTGCTGAATAGGCTCACACCGTGATTTTGTCCCCAGCTGATTCTACAATTTATCACTTCGAATATAAATTCCCTTCGCGTTGGAGAATTCTCCAACGGAGGTATACCCGGTAGCGTGAATTTCGATATTAAATGACATTTGTAGCTTCATGATTGTATAAAAATCACGGTGTGATAAAAATTTCATAACAAGAGCTGCGTGTTCCAAACGCACCAATGAACTGTCATGGCGGGAGGTGGGTCATTGTCGAGGCTAGTACACTTTCCCCGCCACACGACGGGTAAAAGCAGTACGACATCTCGGCAAAAGACTTATACCTCTTTGATGGCTCAATGGTTTACGCGTCAACTGAGTCGCTGAATAGGCTTTCGTCGCGGGTTCGTGTCCCCACGATTCCAATTCATTTATCACTTATATAAATTCCTTCGGCGACAATTCTCCAACGGAGATATACCGAGGTAGCGTGAATTTCGATATTAAGCGACATTTGTAGCTTCATGATTGTATAAAAATCACGGTGTGATAAAAATTTCATAACAAGAGCTGGCGTGTTCCAAACGCACCAATGAACTGTCATGGCGGAGGTGGGTCATTGTCGAGGTTAGTACACTTTCCCGCTCACGACGGGTAAAAGCAGTACGACATCTCGGCAAAAGACTTATACCTCTCTTTGATGGCTCAATGGTTTACGCCAACTGGAGTCGCTGAATAGGCTTTGTCGCTGGTTCGTGTCCCCACGATTCCAATTCATTTATCACTTATATAAATTCCCTTCGGCGACAATTCTCCAACGGAGATATACCGAGGTAGCGTGAATTTCGATATTGCTTACATTTGTAGCTTCATGATTGTATAAAAATCACGGTGTGATAAAAATTTCATAACAAGAGCTGCGTGTTCCAAACGTACCAATGAACTGTCATGGCGGAGGTGGGTCATTGTCGAGGTTAGTACACTTTCCCCGCTCACGACGGGTAAAAGCAGTACGACATCTCGGCAAAAGACTTATACCTCTTGATGGCTCAATGGTTTACGCTAACTGGAGTCGCTGAATAGGTTTTCGTCGCGGTTCGTGTCCCCACGATTCCAATTCATTTATCACTTATATAAATTCCTTCGCGACAATTCTCCAACGGAGATATACCGAGGTAGCGTGAATTTCGATATTGCGACATTTGTAGCTTCATGATTGTATAAAAATCACGGTGTGATAAAATTTCATAACAAGAGCTGCGTGTTCCAAACGTATCAATGAACTGTCATGGCGGAGGTGGGTCATTGTCGAGGCTAGTACACTTTCCCGCCACGACGGGTAAAAGCAGTACGACATCTCGGCAAAAGACTTATACCTCTCTTGATGGCTCAATGGTTTACGCCAACTGGAGTCGCTGAATAGGTTGTCGCGGGTTCGTGTCCCCACGATTCCACCCATTTATCACTTATATAAATTCCTTCGGCGACAATTCTCCAACGGAGATATACCGAGGTAGCGTGAATTTCGATATTGCTTACATTTGTAGCTTCATGATTGTATAAAATCACGGTGTGATAAAAATTTCATAACAAGAGCTGCGTGTTCCAAACGTACCAATGAACTGTCATGGCGGAGGTGGGTCATTGTCGAGGCTAGTACACTTTCCCCGCTCACGACGGGTAAAAGCAGTACGACATCTCGGCAAAAGACTTATACCTCTTTGATGGCTCAATGGTTTACGCCAACTGGAGTCGCTGAATAGGCTTTCGTCGGGTTCGTGTCCCCACGATTCCAATTCATTTATCACTTATATAAATTCCTTCGGCGACAATTCTCCAACGGAGATATACCGAGGTAGCGTGAATTTCGATATTAAGCGACATTTGTAGCTTCATGATTGTATAAAATCACGGTGTGATAAAATTTCATAACAAGAGCTGCGGTTCCAAACGTACCAATGAACTGTCATGGCGGAGGTGGGTCATTGTCGAGGTTAGTACACTTTCCCGCTTCACGACGGGGTAAAAGCAGTACGACATCTCGGCAAAAGACTTATACCTCTTTGATGGCTCAATGGTTTACGCCAACTGGAGTCGCTGAATAGGTTTCTCGTCGGGTTCGTGTCCCCACGATTCCACCATTTATCACTTATATAAATTCCTTCGCACACCTCCAACGGAGGTATACCGAGGTAGCGTGAATTTTGATATTAAGCATATTTGTAGCTTCATGATTGTATAAAAATCACGGTGTGATAAAAAATTTCAAGAAGATATATATATATATATATATATATATATATATATATATATATATATATATATTATATATATATATATATATATATATATATATATGTGTGTGTGTGTGTAAAACCGTATATGTATGTATATATATATATATATATATATATATATATATATATATATATATATATATATATATATATATATATATATATATATATATATATATATATATATGTATATGTATATATATATGTATATATATATATATATATATATATATATATATATATATATATATATATATATATATATATATATATATATATATATATATATATATATATATATATATATATATCTATATATATATATATATATATATATATATATATATATATATATATATATATATATATATATATATATATATATATATATATATATATATATATATATATATATATATATATATATATATATATATATATATAGCCTAACTAATTGCCAAACGTGATTTTTTTCACAGACACGTAACATTTGCAAATCCTTGAGAAACCCTGCAAAGGTGGCTGTTTACATTTTTATAAATTTACAAGTTTTGAAGTTTTTATGTGTAAATTAAATAACCTTAAGTAACAAAAATAATAATATTCTCTCTCTCTCTCTCTCTCTCTCTCTCTCTCTCTCTCTCTCTCTTTTACTGAGACGAGAGAACTTTTAGGATTACATGTATAATGTTTATTTGTTCTGCATGATAAATTCATGATTTACCTAGTAATAAGTGCTAATTTTCAAATAATAATAATAATAATAATAATAATAATAATAATAATAATAATAATATAACTATAATTTTAAAATTTATACATTTCTATAGTAAATTATATGATGTTTAATTAAATAAACAAATATAATTTCCCAATCCTTTGTGAACCTTTGAAGAGCAAAGGCAAAGCTTGTCAAATATGTCAATCATTACCCACAGAGTGTCAAAGGATTTTTACTAATCTCTCTCTCTCTCTCTCTCCCTTCTCTCTCTCTCTCTCTCTCTCTTCTCTCTCTCTCTCTTCTCTAAACCATGAATTTAAGTTTTTTAAACCATATCTAACGTTTTTAAGAATAACTAACGTAAGAATAACTCTCTCTCTCTCTCTCTCTCTCTCTCTCTCTCTCTCTCTCTCTCTCTCTCTCTCTCTCTTGTGTGTTATTGTCCCTGCCTCCATAATAATTAATAAATAATTTCACTCTCTTAAGTAAGGACAATAAGGACAACTCTTATCTCTCTCTCTCTCTCTCTCTCTCTCTCTCTCTCTCTCTCTCTCTTACTAAGAGTAGTTAGTGCTCAAACATTTTTACAACGTCTTATTTCTCTGTACTTCTTTACCTGCACAGTAGATAGTTTAAATTTATCTAATTTTACCTGTGCCGTCTACGAACTGTAAATGCGTTAGTGTGGCAAATACATTCTAAAACATAGAGACATAATAACTAAGAGTTGTTTAGTCCAAATAAAAAGTTATCTTAATACTTTGGGAGCATGATTAATGTCATATTTAGTGTTTAAACTATAGAAATAAGCATTTATAAGCATTTTTAGAGGCCGTGCCGAACTCATTCGAAAATTCGCCTTTCGTAAGTTCGGGTATGACTGTACTTGTTGGAAAATGACCAATGGGAATGTATCCCATTAGATCATCGTAAAACATGAAATTTTATGGATACTACTGGATATCAAATGACTTCATCAGTTTCATCCATAAGATACTTTACACAAATACTAGGATTTTGATATGAACTCTTCATTTACCATCCACCCATCCATTTTCACACTATTATACTGCTTTCACTGAAAATCTCTCATTCTGACATTAGAAAAGTGGGGAATTTGGTAGTCTCCTCAGGTATGCATTTAAATATCAGATCCATGTCTTTTTCTGATCCACAATAGATTATGAATACACCTTTGGGGAGTTACGACCCTGCCCATTCACGAGCATCAGGTTCAGCTGGCCCAGCTGGTAGTACCTGGATTAGGGCTTTGCTGTGTTGTAGCTTTATATTGTCTAAGTGGTAAGTGAAATCATTGCCAGTGGAATAATGGATAAGGTTGAGGCATTGAGTGTTTGTATCTTCGTCTTCATCTCTAGGTGCTGAGCAGATAACCCCACTTAAGAGCCAATAAGAAACAGGAATGTAAGATCCCTGAATCAAACTGGAAAGACAGAACGTATTGAAAATGAACCAAAGTGAAATGTACAGAACATCTTAACTGCTTGGGAACAAATTACAAAGAAATGGGAAAAGAAGATTGCATGGGGTTAATGCATACATTTATTTAGGAAAAGCAAATGAAATTGGTAAAAGCCTAAACATTATCTTTATGTCAAAGTAAGAAGAGGCACTGACTAACTAGAGAACCGGAAGCAGCAGATTACTGCTGCCATGATTGAAATCAAATGAGTGGAACATGAGTATTATGGTGAGCTTTGCACCAACGAATGAATGTCCAAAGAAATAAAAGATGTATTTTATGTACAACTACAGACTGTTATGGGTGAATACCAAAAACAGATATGGGAATAGTTGTTGGTGATATAAGTGCATATTTTGATAATAAAAATGAAGGTATGGGGATGTAATGGGCAAGAAGGCCTGGGAGAGACTCAGAACGAGAATGAGGAGTAGTTTGTTACGGTTTCTGCTGCAGATAATTTGGTAATTGGAGGTTCTTATTTCCAACATAAGGATATCCATCACTACTCTTAGACATCTCCAGATGAACATCTAGAGACTTACAATTGAATATCAAAATAGCTTGGCAGTTTTAAAAATCATATCTTAGGAGGAGAACAAAATGGATGAGAACTGGATTGACATCAAAGATGTGTACTGATCTGCAGGAAAGGAAGTACTTGGCTATGGGGTCACAAAACAGAAACCTTGGTTATGGGATGAAACATAGGATACAATTGAGAATAGTAAAAAGCAAAAGGAACATATAGACAAATTTCAAGGAGGAGATGTAGAACACAAAGTAAAATGTGATAAGTACTCGAGTTTAGACACTGAAGTTAAATGAAAATCTAGAAGAGATGAGAGAAAATATTTGGACAATGAGGATGATGATATGTATTGTGCCATGTATTCAGGGAGAGCCAGGCTTTTGGATAGTCCACGGAATTGTTAATAAAATGTCCATAGAGAAAAGAAAAAAAGAGAAAAATACCTGTCGAACTGAAGAATGGGTAAATAAAAACACAGGAAGAAAAACAACCTGGGCTGAAAATTTTTGTGATGTGAATAAGAGATGGGAGGGAGATAATCTGATTGATACATCAGAGGCCGACGAAGGCCTGAAAGTTCTTTTGAAAGAACTCATAGATTTTTATGTAGACTCGATAATAAAGAAACTTAGACGGAAAGCATTAGGTTGTGATGGAATCACTAAAGAAATAATTTTAGATGAAAACAAAACATCTCATATAATAACTAAATTGTTTTATAGTTCATGGAAAGAGGAAATAACGCTTGATGAGTGGGAATTAGAAGTTATAACTAAGATAACAAGCAAAGGTGACTGGACTGGATTTGGAAACTATAGTCATTCCACTTATGTTAGTTGTAATAAAAATATTCACTATGCACATTCTTTATATGCTGAAGAGAGAAATTGATTATTAGTTTAGAAATGAGCAAACTGAGTTTAAAGAAGGTAGTAGTTGAACAGATCAAACATTTGTATTAAAACAGATTCTGTAACAGTACATGGAACTTAAAAATTCCGTTCTGATTGCTTTTGTTGAATGTGAGAAGGCATTTGACTTCTTCAGAAGACTAATATTAGGAAAACTCTTGGATTATAATGACATTCTGGTTAAATATGTAAAGCTAATTACAATTATCTACGAATGAATTAGATGCAGTGTTAATGTTCATGGAGTCTTGTCAACGAATTTGCAGTAAAAAGTAGGGGTTGAAATGAAGTGCTTGCTCACCTTCGACGTTTGCCCTTCTCATAGATTTCAAGTGAAAATTGAGGTAGAAGATGGAAGAAAAAGCTTAGACTGGAACATCGAAGGAAACATGGCGGACTGAGAATATTCAGAAGATGCTTTCAGAAGGATATTAGGATCAGATGGCCCTATTTAGTTAGAAATGATACTATAAGGAAATTAGGTAAGTTCCGTATGTAAAGGAGTTAATGATGAAGAGGAAATGGAGATGGCCTAGATATGTGTGGTAATATGCGGAAGATGAAACACAGGAAAAACATGAGTAATGGAATTTCACAGAGGTCCTTTGCGTTACACACCACTGGGGGCAACTATGGTGGTAACCCATACCTTCAAATCATTCCTACAATTGCATGAATCCCCTTCCTCTCTTTTGTAGTGTCCTTAAGAAACCTTTGATCTGTTTCTGCGTGATTCGAGGACCAAGTAAAAATTAGCAGTTCCTCACCTTAAAGTCTACAGTATGACTAAGATCTCTCTGTTCATGGTGCTTTTTTGGCAGCTTTCTGTGCTTGCAACATAAAGCAAATGAGACATCCTAGTGTTCATTACCTACATGTGGATTTTGCCTCCTAGTGTCTTTATTATTGGCATCAGATATCATTATTCAAGGCCAATTAAACCTGGAATTGGCCACCAATTCATCACTGGTTACCATTTGCTTCCAATTGTTGATAACATCTTTTACGTACCCTCACTTGAAAACCTTTATTTCTGTAACCTTAAGCTAAAAAATTGAATTTCATCGTGTCAACTTTACTTAAAAGGGTCATTATCCCTTTTGGGGACTGATGTTTAATTTTTTCACTTCATTTTTTCTTAATGCCACTATTGCTTTGTATAAGTTGGCCTCGTTACTTTATACTGGTCTTGTAATTATCATATCATCTAAGCATATATGCTTAGTTAAAGAAGGCAGCAGTGATGTAATTACCATCAAGTTACCAGAGTAATTTTTAAAGGTAAGGAGGATATAGTCCAAATAACACAACACATCATTAGCAATGTCTGTTGTCTTCTTACTGTCTTTATTAACAGGAATCTGATGATAACCTGACTTTTGATCAAGAGTAGTGAGATATTTGCTGTTTTGACCTTAACCAGAAACTCTTTATCAAAGGTGAAAGTGAATCCACTACCCTTCAGCTGCCTACAGTCAGAGTGACACAACTTTCTTGTTAATCATAACAACTGGAGAAGGTGAATGAAGTTTCTACTTCAGTCCCATGTTCTCAAAATTCTGTTGTTCCTCTAATTGAAGTGTGGTCTCAGGTACCCACATTGAAAAGAGGTATATCAGTGCCATGTGGGGTCATCTCCAGTTATGATTAAATCCTGCCATTCCCACCAGTCTGTGACTTTATTTTTATACAAGACTTGTCTTGGACAAGATGATGCATGTGTTGGCCTGTGTGTGCTTGATATTAACCATTCCTCTTTTTACATGAGTTCAGTTATCAACTGACACAGACTTTCAGTCACAGAACAACTTGTTGCTCATTGCAATTCGTTCCCTAGATATTTTCACAAAAGGAATTAATATCTCCCCACCTTTCACCTAAGTTCCTGTGTAACTTAAGATCCTCCCAAACAGCACGAGAGAAGCAGAAGACTAAATTCAGTATCCTTGTTGGCACTACTTCATTAAAGATTGCCTGGATAGCATTGCTATCCCCTTTTACAACAATGATTCTCTTTCCAAGAAAACCAAGATCGTCCCCATTTCCTAACTATGGTGACTCTGTTAATATGAATGAAATCCTTCCATGAGATGACCTAGGAATCGAGTGGAACAAACTTATTAAAGCCATTTTGAGTAATTTTCTAGTTACAAATAGTGACATTTGGTCTACTGTTATGTAACTTTTTTTAGATTTTTTCTACCTGCTGCCTCTAAGGTCTCTAATCCTTCTGCTTTCTTTAGATTTTCATAGATAAAGAGGTTACAATAAAGAATACACTAGCCTTTGCATCTAGTAGGACAGACATTTTATTGTTACTTGGGCTTACAGGAGTCAGCTACATTCCATGCTGTAAATGGTTACAATAAGGAATACACTGGCCCCTGCATCTAGTATGGCAGACATTTTATTGTTACTTAGGCCTTACAGGAATAAGCTACATTCCATGCTACCTTTTAGCTAGGATGGGCTGTGAGATACTTGGGCTTCGGCAGTGCCACTGCTCTCCCAAATTACATCCAAAATGTTGTGATGTGTATTTGTAGGCCATCCACTCTTCTCTGGTCAGTGTGATCCACGGGGGCTCCTGCCGTGGCCCAGTCCTTTAGATAGAGCCTTTCCATTTTGCCAAAGTCCTTCCTCCCACAGTTGCAGTGGTTTCTAGTAAAGACCCTTGACCAATGATCTACATTCCCCAACACTCCAAGACGCATGATGGAATTCTGTGTACTGTAGGATGACGGTTGGTAATGCCAAAGATGTTGGTTATTCCTATTTGCTTTCTCCGTGGACGCTCCTGTTACCTCCTCCAACCCTTAACCCACGTACTAATGACATCGTCCAAAAAATTTGCGTTATGCTCTTCATCTCCTTACAGGAATATGTCTCTTTCATAAAGCTAAGCACATGAACTCTTGGATGGAATTTGCAAGTATTCAGCCACATTATGCAGAAAGCCTTGATACCCTGGTAGAATAATTCAGGAGAATAGTTGGCCGGCTATCATATCCTGCTCTGCCCAGGGCATCTCTTCTGACAATACAAAGCTATCTATGTTCTCTTATAGTCTTACATAAGCTAATGCAGATTCTCCCTACCTTATCTTAGGCTTATATTACTGTACTATTATATTCTGTTCCTGGGTAGGGGTCACTAAATTTACTTTATCCATGTGTCTATCCATTCTGGCCACCTCTACAGCGTTCTAGCCTCAGTGGGCTTTCTTTGTGGGATGTATAACTGCCTCTGGATGTATGAAACCCTCAACTAGCTATCATCAATTCGGGTAAAATCGTCGGTTGGATATCGTCAATTCAGGTATATTCCCACTCCCATGAAAGGTACTGGTATATGTCCCATTTGAGATGCATGATCATTTTCGAATGTTCATCTTATATTGCTCATAATCATCTGTTTCCTTCACATTATAGTCGTTTAGTTCTACACAGTTCCTCGGCCTCTCACTATCTGTTCATCTCTGGAATTGCCATTCTTTCGATATCTGTAGAATACGCCTTTGTCCTTACTGTCCTTTTCATTTCCCAACTATCACTTAGTTGTCTAGTTAACAATTCTGACAATATTAATACAATAAATAATCAGACCTCTTGTTCTACTATACAATTCTTCATTGCTAGTTGGGGCATAAAATGTATGGTATCCGCTTAGATCTCTCGCACACACACAAAGGACTCCGATTATTATGAATTCAGATGCCGCATATTGTGCAGTATAGTATATTAAGTGTTAACAGTTTTCGTACCGAGCTATATATTTTAATGCTTATTTTTTCATGGTCTTCGAATCTCGAAAAGACGTTTTGTTCGTCACAAGGCCACTGAAAATAAGAAGAAAAAGAGACATAGAGAAAAAGAGAAACTGTTTGTCTCAATCTTTCCTTTACACTGAATTCCAAGTTATTTTCTTCACTCTTCTCCCTGAAAACTCCAGTTTCTAAAAATGTGAATGTTTTGAAATGTCTTTCATTTCAGTGAGTTTTATCATCTCTTGAAAATTCGTATCCTGTTGTTTTTTCAAGGGTTTTCCTTTCCATTTTTCTTCCTTACAAGATTAAGATTTGAGAATTAAGAATGCCTTGAACTTATTTCATAGTAATCAGATCGTTGTATTCTCTTTCGATTTTTTCATTGAGTTTTTTTTTTTATTTTCTCTTCGTCTATTTTCGGGATGCCTCTTAATTACTTGTCTTTCTCTAAAGAACCAGTAAAGCACTAAGAATGTTGTGATCTAAATCAATTTTACACTGAATGGTATACTATCTACCATGCCCATTTTAAGGGTATATGCATGGGGCTGGTAACTTTATCCCCAGACTTCAGCTGAATACTGAATAGTGGCAGCCTTTAATCCCTCAACAGGATGAAATTCGAGGATTGAACTTAGGATTAAAAACCCGCTACGGAAAAAGAAATACGCGTCAGTAAAACATGCCATGTAGAACTTACAAGTGTAACACGAAGAGTGATGGGACACCAGTGATTGACTGAGTCACAGACGAATATGATGTTATATAACTTTTTTGCCTGTTCTGAGTTTATTATTTTTATTATATTAGCGAGACCACTGAGTCATGTCCAGACTCTCAATGGGATGGTACGAAAGTTTTGTTCTTTAATGCTTGGTGATAAAGAGAATAAGATAAAGTTAAATGAGTTGGCCAGGCGGGTGAGAAGGAACAAAAGGAAAGGAGGAAGTATCAAGGACTGAAGCCACTGGACCTAAGGACCGAAGGGATGCTTGAAAGGTCTTTGCATCGTCCACAATATGCCTAGCAAAGAACACTGTAAGCTGTATCTTATAAGAATTCAGTGCAGAGAACATTCATAACTGTAGTTTCAATGTTTTCCCTTCAAACGCAGAGAGAGCAGTTTAATGAATTTAATGACTTCCAGTACTCTAGGGCCGAAGAAAATGAAATAAAGAAAAGAAAAAGAAGAGATCTCCAAAAGCTAGGGAATAGGGACAACAAAAGACTCGCCGCATCGAATGAGACAGCACATAAGAAATCTGCAAAATAGTCCAATACAAATCCCAGTCAAGGAAAGCACTCAAGCGAGCACTTTTAGAAAGACCATGAAATTCTCAAAAATTGCATTCTTGACATGTAATTAAAGAGATCCCTTTTTTGATGACCAATAGCAAAACGTCTCCATAATGGAAGAAAACTTCATTCTAGATCACTGCTTACATCATTAAATCCTTCCCCTCTTCTGCTATCGTCGTTCTGCCATGTCTGGAACATGCCCTAAAGATAGGAATATGACGTCATATGCTTTCGGGATCAAGCATGTAATAGCGCAATAAAAGTTGGGTGACGGAGCTATTTCCGAGTTATTAAATTTGATGTCCCATAAAACGTCCTGCTTTTTATGGGAAGTTTTTATAACTATTTCTTTTATATTCTATTCTATTCATAAACGAAACCGTATTTCGGGATAAGCTAATTGTTTCTAAAATACAAAGAAATACCGTGTTTCGTTTGTTTCGGTGTTTATTTGTTCATTATTTGTTAATAATAATAATAATAATAATAATAATAATAATAATAATAATAATAATAATAAAAATAATCATTTTCATGATAAATTTTTTCTCCCTGCGATGCTTCCTTCAGTTTTTCAGCCCATTACCTTCCTGGAACATTTGTGGGGAAATGGGCTTGGGGCTAGTTGTCTCATTTCAGAAATAGATGCTCAGTAACTTACAACCGACCATAGGGAGAGAGACTGATTGTCAACGAAGACACTTAGTTAAATTACAAAGGAAACTAAGAATTCAAAAACATTGGAGATGGCTGAAGTACCACGGAAGACAAAGGGAAATGAAAATCATTCAACAGATATTTATGTGATTTTAAAGCGAATATGAACGTCACTAAAAGGATAAGAGAGAGAGAGAGAGAGAGAGAGAGAGAGAGAGAGAGAGAGAGAGAGAGAGAGAGCACTGAAAGGGAAGCGTCCGCAGCAATTTAAAAACTGGAAGCTTTCACGCACTCACTGGGGAGAGAGTGAGAGAGAGTAGAGCCCGCTGTAATTCAAAAACTTATTACCTATTTCCCCTAACTACTGGTAAGCGCAATGCAGAGAACGATTCTGACTCTCATTAAACAAGTCACGCCACACTAGAGAGAGAGAGAGAGAGAGAGAGAGAGAGAGAGAGAGAGAGAGAGAGAGAGAGAGAGAGAGAGATAATAGTTGGGTACACAACAGACCTTCAGTATCAAGGTGATCTTGGCGCAGACATAAACGACAGAAAAAAGGATGCTTTATACGGGATGCAGTTATATACATTTCCGAAAAGTAGAAGCGTTCAAAGAAAGGAGGTTTCGCGTTGTGTTTTCTTCTTCCTAGATCAAAATATAGGAATGCTAAAGAAAATCTAAAGGGGGTACAGCAGAGACCTAATAATCTAAGTTTTCCGGACGTGCCATGGCAACCTACCACTCATCATAACATGCAGAATCTTAACTGCGATGAATTCAAGGACCCTATGTAGCCCATTATAAAGAATCCAACTTGGCTAAGGAAAATGTAAATAGGAAAAGCCCAGACCTGATGGGAACAAACAAAGTGGGAACAAAACCCAAAATACTGGACACAACCACGAAGCCACAGATCCAAATTGTAAGCGTCAAGAAAAGGGAACCAGGAAAGCACTTCTGAAGTTCGGGAGTGTAGGGAAGTCGGAGATGATTAAACCCTAAAGTTTAAAAGATGTTGAGAATTTTTATGGCAATGATATTAGGACATTCTTCCACACCCGTGTTGACTATTTGTCTAACCATCTATCTCTCTATGGCGTACAGAGCGCGACGGTGAAACGAGCCTATTCTACGTGGTCAATTATGACAGATCCTCTTCAGGGAAATAGTAGAGTTAAATGACCCTTGGAACACCGACGGCGCCAGGGATTTACACATTTAGGAAATAACAACTATGAAAGACTGATCAAGCGAGTCGATCCTTCAGTTTGTGACTCCCAGAGAGAGAGAGAGAGAGAGAGAGAGAGAGAGAGAGAGAGAGAGAGAGAGAGAGTGCTGCACAGTATCTGTGGGATTATGAATCCTAGCCTTTGCTTCATGCACAGAAAGAGACTGACGCTGCGCAACGCTCACCGCTGGAGAAATTAATTGTTGTTGAAAGAGTGGACTGATTCAAGGATAAAAAAAGATGAGAATATCATCATAATAACTTATCTCCTTATGAGGTAATTATGAGCGAGAGATAGACAGACAGACAGACAGACAGACAGACAGAGAAAATCAGTAATAAATATACGGAAACACTGAGAGAAAGAAACTGTGGTGGTTATGTATAAACGACAGACAGACAGACAGGTTATGTAATAATAAAATCCAAGGAATCATAACATTTCAATTATTATGTAGCAAATTTTAGAAAATGTGATTTTTCTACTCAATTCAGGCCTGAAGACACTCGGAGAGTAACTATGTCAATTGTGCTGCTGTTATAAAGAATACCTTTAGGTTTCCCGTTTTGTGAGCAGTTAAATTCGTTTTGTTCATGTCTTAAAAGTTGATTTTATTTCCCGTTATTAAACACTTTTAATATTTTAGTAGACATAAAGCGCCCAGCACTCTCTCTCTCTCTCTCTCTCTCTCTCTCTCTCTCTCTCTCTGTTGTTGAAAAAAAGAAATAAATCTTCTTTGCTTCTTGGAAACTGCTACCTAGTGAAAAAGACCAAACGGCCTTGTTTGTCTTTCTAGTTTTCTTTTACGAGAGTGAAGACAGAAAAATCCAACTAAAGACTACGAAAGAAAACCGCAGGCAAAGTTCCGAGCAAGTTAGGAGCCCACAACTTCAATTAAGATAAGCAACAGACAAACTCCAAAAGCCTAACAAAAGATATTTACAGCTGTGCCGGGAGATTTTTTCTACACAAGTTGCTGACCAGACCAGTTCTTCGTTGGGAGAGTGAGTTCCGTTCTCAGCTAGCACTCTGCTGGCCGCGAGTTCGAATCTCCGAGCGGCCAATGAAGAATAAGAGGAATTTATTTCTGGTGATAGAAATTAATTTCTCGTTATAATGTGGTGCGGATTCCACAATAAGCTGTAGGTCCCGTTGCTAGGTAACCAATTGGTTCTTAGCCACGTAAAATAAGTCTAATCCTTCGGGCCAGTCCTAGGAGAGCTGTTAATAAGCTCAGTGGTCCGGTTAAACTAAGGTATACTTTGCTGACCAGACCAACTATTATCTAGGGAGATTCTCCTCTCCATATTTCATATCCGATTCCTCATCAAGTAGCTCGCAACCCCCTCGACTTCACTACTCGAGTCTCTGCTACTTCCTTTGAGAGCCTCTGAAAAACATTCAGCAAATTGAATTTCTTCCGCAAATGTTTCTGACGGATGATGACAGAAATATGATTGGTGAGAAGGAGAAGAATCATTTGAATTTTATATTGGATAAATATAAAGGTTTATGTAAGTCCCCAAAAGTAAAGAAAGAAGAAACAGATGAAAAACTGACACACCGGAGAAGGCGTGAGGAAGCAATGCTACAAACCATCCTCTCTCTCTCTCTCTCTCTCTCTCTCTCTCTCTCTCTCTCTCTCTCTCTCTCTTTCCGGACATGAGTTAATAATAAAAATACCTGCCCGTACTTCATATTTCCACGTCCACAGAGAAAGGGAAAAAATGTAAGATTTTTCTGAAGCAAAATAAAACGTTCGGGAGTACCAGCTCCCTTTATTCATGCCACGGGGAAAGTTTTGATATTTCAACGGCAGGTTTGCATGTTGCGCCACAGATACCCGATGTTCTATGAATCTGGTATTATATGTATCTCATACTTCATGCACATGTCATTGATTTTATTTACGTTATATATATATATATATATATATATATATATATATATATATATATATATATATATATATATATATATATATATATATATATATATATATATATATATATATATATAATCAAGTATAAACGTCTTTGATATCCAATTCATTACCTCGGAAGTAATATATTTTCATATATGGGACGGTGGACTTATTATCAATTAAAATTCCCTTCGGTAACATATATGAAAATATATTACTTCCTAGGTAGAGTGAATTGGATATTAAAGGACAGCTTTCTGATTGTATATGAATCACGGTGATGTGATAAATAGTCATATATATATATATATATATATATATATATATATATATATATATATATATATATATATATATATATATATATATATATATATATATATATATATAAAGATAAAATCCATGAAGGAAAAGGGAACACTGGAGTGCTGCGTGGCCTTTCGACGCTAGGTCCTTTACTTAGCAGACAGAAGAAATATAAAAGTCCCTATAGATTCTATTTTAGAGTATCTTAGTAATGAATTAATCCATCATGAATTACCTCTACCTGTAAGTCATATCATTTCTCTCACTAGGTTGTGCATTTGTGATTGTAAGTTTATATTCAATGGTGCATTTTACCAACAAATATTTGGTATGGCAATGGGCAACCCTTTATCACCACTCCTCTCAACCGTGTACATGGAATTCTTTGAAAAACGATATATACCTAATATCATGTATACTCCTTTAAAGTGGTATAGGCATGTTGACGATATTTTAGCTGTTTTGCCTGCTGGTATTAATGTAAATGATTTACTCTGTAATTTGAATAACCAGGTACCATCCATTAAGTTTACGTTAGAATTAGAAAAAAACAATTGCCTCCCTTTCTTAGATGTTTTAATACATAGAGAACCATTTCAATGTAAATTCAGTATTTATAGGAAACCAACCAACAACTTAACTTATGTCCATTTTTATTCAGGCCATCATCTTAACATCAAAATATAAATTTCTTCCTCTATGTTTATACGAGCCTTGCGTATTGTCAGTCCCCAGTATTTGGATAAAGAAACTGAATACATAAGAAAAATAGGGACAGAATTTTGTTACCCTTCACATATACTAGATATTTCTTATAACAAAGTCCACAAAAAGTTTTATAGTGAAAGTAACATGAAGAAAGAAACCCCTAAGAACACTCTTAGCTTGCTTTATTCTAGTGGTTTTGAAAACATAAAATCGTTGTTAAAACCTTTTAATGTAAACCTCGTTTTTTCTTATAATAACACACTCAAAAGAATGTTAATAAAAAATAGCCCTAAAGAAAACAACAACATAATATATATATATAAAATCCCATGTTTGGACTGCCCCTCTTTTTATATTGGCCAATCTAGCAAAGATTTAGATGTACGTATTAAGCAACATAAGTATTCAGCCAAAACTGGACAAGCATCCAATGCTATATTCATTCATTTAAGTGAAAACCCTCACAGGATAAATTGAACTGAAAGTTCAGTGATCGCCAGATCGAAAGATTTCTCTTCAAGAAATCTATTGGAGTCCCCTATTATCCAGCTTACTTCCAGTTGTAATTTTAATCTTAGCCCTGGCATGTATCGTTAGGACCCCTGTATTAGAAAAATGTTCAAGAATGACCTAAAAGATAAAATCACTGACTTAATTACAAGTTAGTTACTTGATATATATTTTCTATATACCGGTATGTTTAATATAATTTTTCATTTATAAAAATGTTCATCTTGCAAAAAGTTATTATTGTATATAAAAAAAAATTATTTTGTTGTACTAAATTTTTTTACGTGGTCAGTCACGACCCTGTATAATCTTTTAATTGACCTGTCCCTGCTTTTGAATGGTTGATCCTAATCCTTTGTAAAAAACCTCCTAAATATTTAATCCTGTTTTGGCAGTTCTACTAATTCTTCAATTGTGTTGGATTCCAGGTACATATGTTTCCTTTATAATCCCCATTTGTCATTTATATGAGCTTTCTTTGTAAACATACTTTTATATTTCTTCAGTCTTCTAAGTAAAGGACCTAGCATCGAAAGGCCTCGCAGCACTCCAGTGTTTCCGTTTCCTTTGTGGATTTTATCTTTATTTATATATTCATCACGTTCCATATTTTCGTGATTCAGTCATACATACATATACAAACATATATATATATATATATATATATATATATATATATATATATATATATATATATATATATATATATATATATATATATATATATATATATATATATATATATATATATATATATACATATACATATATATATATATATATATATATATATATATATATATATATATATATATATATATATATATATATATATCTTAACCTAATTCCTCTGAAATAATATATTTTCATATATATTACCGAAGAAGGGGAATTTTTAGTTGATAATAAGTTCGTCGTCCCGTGGGCTCTTCGCTGGTTCGAGCCCACGGGACGACGAACTTATTATCAACTAAAAATTCCCCTTCAGTAACATATATGAAAATATATTATTTCTGAGGTAGAGCGAATTGATATTAAAGGACGTTTGTAGCTTACTGATTGTATATGAATCACGGTGATGTGATAAAGTCATATATATATATATATATATATATATATATATATATATATATATATATATATATATATATATATATATATATACAGGGTGTTTCCTGAAATTAGAGCCCCCTCTACAGCGTAAACTAAAATTGATATGGACAAAAACAAATGTAATTCAGAACAGGTATTTGTTTAAGTTTCTGTCTGAGTATTTAATATTCTGTGTGGCCTCCATCTGCCTGTACCACAGCCTGCATTCTTGAGGGGTATGATTTCAGTAAATCGCTAAAAAGCTGAGACTCAAACTCCATTTCCCTGAGCACTTCGGTCACCTCTCTTCACAGGTCGTCGAGGCTTGGTATACCTTCATAGTTCACTCTGCGCACTTCAACACGATCCTTTAAGATACTACCAATGTTTTCACACACATTAAGGTCAGGGGATCTACCTGGAAATTCACTTGGCGAGAAGAAATCGATACCACTGTTTCAAAGCAGCTCCTGTGTCTGTAGAGTCTTGAAACATGGTGCCTTATCATGCAAAAATGTGACCTCTCCAACAGATAACACATTTTCAGGCTCTTAGAGGAAAGGAAATACTCCACCAGTAAGCACAGTTTCTCTGAAGTATTCTCCGTTTCATGACTGTCCTTTTTCTTTGATGATCCACATTAACCGTTTGGCTGTGAAACAGAGAAAAATTCCAAAACATTCAGGAAATTTCACAATTTCGTGATAGCACACGTCATCGCTGATATCATCGAACTTTGCAGCCCAAATGATGTCATTTGTATGATTTGGCTTCCTGACTGAGTAAATGAAGAATTCATCTGATGCGGCAACATGGAGAAAGTCAGCTTTATCCCAGTCTTTAAGAAATGAACCACAAAACCATGCACGGTCTTCATTCTGTTGCTGAGTGATGTTGGGCTTGCTGATAACATGAAATGGCTTGGTACCAGATTTGTTCAACTCACGATATACAGCACTATAACTTCTCTTCTTTCCCCTTCTTGTTTCTAGTTCAAGTGCCAATTTACGTAAAGACTTTCTTGGTCTACCCACTGCCTCAGCTATGATGTCTTTTTACTCCTGAGAAAGGACTTCATGCCTTCCAAGATTCTCACTCTTTTTTGCAATGACAGTCATATGGATTTTTGTTCCAGTTTCTTTTAACAAAAGATTCATCTCTTTTAATGTATTTATTATCCAGGAACATGAAATGAAGGATGCGCCAGCATCCCTGGCCTCTCTGAAGGTTATAGCCCAGATTCGGTCAATCGATCTGATTTCTTCCGAGTCGTTAGTCATGGCTGTATCTACTGTAACTCCGTCACTCAGTCTGAAAATACAAGAAGTGTAAAATGAACAATAGCTTAATATAAACTTAAAATAATGTACTTGGAAATAGGCTACAGCAGAAAGCTTCATAAACTTTCCATTTGTTCTGTGGAGTGGGCCTTTAATTTCGAAACACCTGGTATA
Organism: Macrobrachium rosenbergii; assembly: GCF_040412425.1. Taxonomy (NCBI): domain Eukaryota; kingdom Metazoa; phylum Arthropoda; class Malacostraca; order Decapoda; family Palaemonidae; genus Macrobrachium; species Macrobrachium rosenbergii. The sequence continues at coordinate 31,845,432 of NC_089796.1, read as the reverse complement.
CGAATATGTGTGTGTATATATATATATATATATATATATATATATATATATATATATATATATATATATATATATATATATATATATATATATATATATATATATATATATATATATATATATATATATATATATATATATATATATATATATATATATATATATATATATATATATATATATATATATATATATATATATATATATATATATATATATATATATATATATATATATATATATATATATATATATATATATATATATATATATATATATATATATATATATATATATATATATATATATATATATATATATATATATATATATATATATATATATATATATATATATATATATATATATATATACATATACATATATATACAGTATATTTTTATATATATGTATGTATATTCACTCACGCAACATCTTCGACAATGGTTATTTTTGATGTCAGATATTTATGAGCCTCTGGGATATTATTTCTCTTGACCGTCTGTGAGGGAATAAATATGGTGGTTGGCAATGTCATCCCGAAAATGAAAGCTAAAAAATGACGGAATACTAACACGTCGTCTCTGGACTGGATAAAAGACTCGTGTAAGATGGTAAGTCAAACCTCAATATGCCACATAGGACTTTCATACTTAGAGCGAGTGGCCAAGGACTGATAACGTCCGGTATTGTCCTGTCAGTGCCGATAACTGAGATTACTATTATTATTATTATTATTATTATTATTATTATTATTATTATTATTATTATTATTATTATTATTATTATTATTATTATTACTGTAATGAGACAACAAAGTCACAATTCATGGTTCTCAAACGACTGACACGAAGGATTTGTTTTCTAAATGCTTTGTGATAACCAGAGCCAGATATGTTCAAGAAGTTGGGAATGACCCAATGGAGAGGAAAAACATGAGAGAGAAAGTAGTGCCGCTGGGATCCGATGAGACGGAGAGCCATCAATCCCGTTAAAAGTGGTGCCTCATATATATATGGTTGTTTTTAGAGAACCATTTCCTACTATACTTTAACTGATCCCAAAACTTGTCGTGTTCCTTTTGCCATGTCCAAAAGAAAGAAAATGGAGGAAAAACAGAAAGAATTAGAGTTTGACCCGAATGCTCCGTTTGAGCGTTTTTTTCCTAGGCAGAGATACTCGTATACTAAACGTCGTGGAAACAAGTTTCACTGCGCTGTCCAGGACCAGTTTCTAAAAGCACTTCTAAGAAGCAAATCCAAAGGAAAATTAGTGTCATTTAATGCCTCCAAATTTACCAGAGACCTTACTAAACGCAATTGACGAGAAAAATCCTTTTCTTGCAAAACTACACACCTTCATCATCTTGTCGTTATGAATTCTTGAAATGGGTCAGATATGAAAGATTAAACCACAAAAGAAAAATAGGCCATCAAAACTATTCACTATCATCAGTAAGTTACCCAAAAACGCACAAAGGTATCGTTTGGAAGAAAGCACCTGTTCTTGTTCCTTATTTATCTGAATATTTTTTAATGGCGCCATTAAATCCGTCTTCTATCACATCTGCCATGTCTGGAACTTTCACTAAAGATAGGAATATTACCTCATATGCTTTTGGGAACAACTTCGTTATGGTGCAATAAAACTTGAAGGAATGAATTATAACCGAGGTATCTATTCCTATATCGCATAAGATGTGTTGCCTTTGAAGAGAATTCTTTAACTATTTTTTTATCTGTTCATAAAAGAAGCCGTTCATACGGTTGAGTAAATAGTTCCATAAAGGTGAAATGTTTGTAACCAACAACATATATTATTTTTTTTATTTTGATCTAATTTATCTATTTGTTATTATCATTAACCATACTCAACCAATTTTATCCTTCTCTTTGCTTGGAATTTCCTTGTTTTACACTCTCTGTTTATGCGTGCTCATTAATAATAACAATTAAAATAATCATCGTCATCATTTCCATGACTAGATTTTTCTCCATACTTTCGTGAATATTTGTGGGGACATCGGAGTGGTGCTAACAATATCATTCCAGAAATAAATGCTCCTTAACTTGTTACCGATCTCAGAAATCTAGCGTGAACGAAACTGGGTAGCAATGAGGCCTGAGAAGCCAATACAGTGACAATGATATTCGACAAAGAAAGCCATAGTTAACGGAAAAGAAAAACTACGAATTCAAAACCAATAAAAACGTTGGATGCCCCTTTACGGTCAAAATAAATGAATTTGTGAATGACTCAAGAGTCTTCATCAGTTCTAAAGGTAACTGTAGTCTAGTTTTGTGGTAAAGTCCCCACTAGTGTGCAGAACAGACTTCAGTTATGAGGAGAGGTGAAGTGGATGGGAGAGTTCCATTAAACACTGTCTCTCTTTGCCCAAAAGGTGTTTTGGAAGCCATGTAAGTCACAACTATTATGGGAAAAGGCATTGGGGTAAAAGGCATAGACTTCGCAATCTCATAGTGAAAATACCATCACCGTGGAACTATGTAACGAAGTCCAACAAAGCCTGGTTCAGACTAGGATATAGAGACTTTATTGTCTTTTTCTATTGAAACGAATAAGTATTTCATAGCATCACAAGAACAGACACGTTCGAAACAGCCTCTGAATCCTGCTTCACGCATTCTTACCTGCAACTTACGGTTGATTTCCTGATGACTGGATTCAAATTCTTTTCCTCTCTCATAAAATCAATTAGTGTGTGCCTCTAGGAAATTTTTTAACAAAAATACTCCTTTTCATTTTTACAATTATATGTAGCAAAAGTAATAGTGAGAAACAGGCAACTTTCGGTGATTTCGTTACATTAAGCCAAACATGTTCTTGTGCAAGAGTATTTAAGGACAATCCCGGGTGGGACTTCTGATATCAGAGGTGAGATTTATCCTTATCCACTTCCACATTTTCTTTCTTGATGATGACGATGCAGTTCCACAATTAGAATGAAGAAATTCAGGAATGGCATGAATAAATGGAGTGTGGTCCTCCGCCGACTGATGTCACTGAAGGAACGCTATTCTCCTTTGGAGGAGGAATCGACGTTAGCTCTGGTGAAGCTGCCATTCTGTTCCCAGACCGGGATGGGAGTGCTGCATTTTTATGGTTCCCCCAGGTACAGCTCAACTACATCTATTGGACGTAGCACGGGAGAAGATGGCCTTCCTTCAGAGACATTACATTGCTTCCACAAGGACCCAGAATCTCAAGGAATAAACCAAACAGCTTTTGTGTCCAGCAAAAAAGGAGGGCTAAGGGTTTGAGGTAGGAAGATACCAACTTACGGGAATTAGATCTGGGAATCTGACAAAGTGTTCGAGGAATTGCCTTTGCAGAGAATGCAGCATATCTTATTGTCACATGCGCTTTGTCAAAATCGATAGGCAAGTAAACAGACAGGTGTCATGAAAGTGATATATATATATATATATATATATATATATATATATATATATATATATATATATATATATATATATATATATATATATATATATATATATATATATGTGTGTGTGTGTATATGTATATATGTATATGTATATATATATATGTGTGTGTGTGTGTTTGTAAAGGAAATGATGCAAAAGGAGATAGAAATATGAGAAAGAAAAATAGGTAAGACTGATATTTTCACTCAAAATCCCGGCCGAAATATCTTTTCTGAAGACTGACAGGTTAACACGTTTTGGATGGTACCCTCCTGAGAACAAACAGAATTCGACTTGCTGCTACTGAACATCCTGCACAGTAAAATAGAACAGATATAACGCACGTGATGATTTCTTCACACGGGTTCATACTTGATTCAGCAGTTAAAAACATTAATGTGACAGCGACTATTGTTTTTCATCCTATGGACCTACGCAGAGAGAGAGAGAGAGAGAGAGAGAGAGAGAGAGAGAGAGAGAGAGAGGGAGAGAGAGAGAGAGAGAGAGAGAGGAGAGAGAGAGAGAGAAGTTAAGTATACCTTTAGTTTTACAGACCACTGAGAGAGAGAGAGAGAGAGAGAGAGAGAGAGAGAGAGAGAGAGAGAGAGAGAGAGAGAGAGAGACTTTCCAAGACATTTTCGGAAGCCGCTTGAAGAAAATCTCTCTCTCTCTCTCTCTCTCTCTCTCTCTCTCTCTCTCTCTCCACTCCGCTGATAAAAAAATATGACTCCAGGGCGAATAGCCACCTAGACAAATGGATCCTTTTACTGGTTTGGGTTGTTATTTGATTTCACTTTGACAAGAAACAATTTTGTTTGAAGTTCGTAGAGTATGTTACTGGTTAAATTCTATATTGAGCAGTCGGTAGAAATATGAGAATCTCCTGCAATAAATAAAAGCTGCCATTAGAGTTTCTAATAAAAAAAGAAACAGAATTTTTTGTATAAAAATAAGAAAAAGATCAATCCGTAAAAAAATGGAAAATGTCAACTCGGGGAACGGATTGTGCTTTTGAATAGAAATATAATGCATTTGTTTCTTGAAGAACAAAAGAAACTAATGAACTGAAAAGGGAGGTGGATATTCGAATGAAATGAAAGGTGATTATTGGAATGAAATGAGAGGTGGTTATTAGAATGAAGTAAAAGGTAGTTACAGACTGAAATGAGAATTGGTTATAGACTGAAATGAGAGGTGGTTATTGACTGAAACGAGAGTTGGTTATAGACTGAAATGAGAGGTGGATATCAAACTGAATCGAGACGTGATTGTCGGAATGAAACGAGAGGTGATTATTGAACTAAAAAAGAAAGGTGGATATTGGACTGAAAAGAGAGATGGTTACTGAGCTGAAACGAGAGGTGATTATTGGACTGAAATGAGAGGTGGATATTGGACTGAAAAGAGAGGTGGATATTGGATTGAAATGGGAGGTGGTTATTGGACTGAAATGAGAGGTGGATATTGGTGTTGAATGAGAGGTGGTTATTGGACTGTAATGAGAGGTGGCTATTGAACTGAAATGAGAGGTGGTTGTTGGACTGAAATGAGAGGTGGACATTGGGCTAAATTGACAAGTGGATACTGGGTTGAACTGAGCGGTGATTATTGGACTGAAATGAGAGGTGGTTATTGGACTGGAATGAGAGGCGGACCTTGGACTGAATAAACAGGTGGGTATTGGATTGAATTGAGAGGTGATTATTGGGCTGAAATGAGAAATGGATATGGGGCTGAAATGAGAGGTGGATATTGGACTGAATTGAGAGGTGGTTATTCGACTGAAATGATTGGTGGATATTGGACTGAAATGAGAAGTGGTTATTGGATAGGAATGAGTGGTTTATATTGGACTGAAACGAGAGGTGGTTATTGGAATGAAATGAAAGGTTTATACTGGAAGAACGTAGATTTGAAGTTGAACAAACAAGTGGAGAGAACTGCTGAAGGTTGAAAGGGAGAAAGCAACGCGTTCTGTCAACACATTGTTCCAGACAGACCACAAATATTTTAGGTAAATTACCTACCCAGCCACCATCTCAAGTCTCCCCTCCCACCACCGTCCTCACCTTAACGAGGTTCTTGTTTCTGAGGTGAGAGGGACATATGAAATCGGTTACCAGCGCATTGTTTCAACACCGCCAATAGTTCTCAAATAACACGCGAAAAAAGAGGAGGCACTTTTTCCTGAGAAAGCGTTTACTACCACAAGGTTTGCTCAAGGAACAATATTCAAAACATTTGTCCTCATAACGTCAGATTTCACTATTTATCTACGGTTAATCATATTTCTGTGATTAAAACCCGCACGTTCTTCCGCTATAACATCAAACTTTGGTGGTTATGAATGAAGTCAGAGATTTATGCCCTTGGTTTTTTTACGAATTTTTGCCCTGATGCAACAATAGCTGTAGTTTCTTTGATCCGGAGACTTGTTTATAAAGGAAGTGCAGTAATAGGTCTTGGCAAGTGAGAAAGAGTATAGATGAGTACAAAATATATACATAGTTAGGTAAAAGTAGTATCTATATGTGTTCCTTAAATGGTGGATTCCCAACAGTTCATCCGTAAATTAAAATATTCAATAATTGTGCTTTTGACTTGTAAACGGAACGGAACGGAAATGAAAATAAGATATAAAGGAAGCGATAAACCAGATATAAACGAGCAAAGCGCTTACCTAACGTTCCAAAATATCTATAATATTCATTCACTCATGAACAAATTTTATCAATTAAATTTCTTGCATTGCTTCACATTATAATACTCATTACCTTACTCTACTTAATTCACAAATAGAAAAGTCCTCTGATAACCTAATTTACTGCCTCAAAATTTCCACCAACTTCCTTTTTTATATTCGCTTTCTTTTTCATCTGTTCATTGTTGCTTCTGTTATCCTTTGTGTGTTCTGTGACCCGTGAAATGTCGCCCCTTTCAGAGGATATAATTATGTTCTCAAATAAATAAGGCATGATCTTAAATTGTTTACGCTTTCTAAGCATTACATTTGAGCAACAATGGAAATCGTTCTCTGAATGCTACAGTCTTAAAGATTACGGAAAATTTTAGGAGGAATTTTTCGTACTCAATAACACGACAAAAAAATATAAATACTGTATATATATATATATATATATATATATATATATATATATATATATATATATATATATATATATATATATATATATATATATATATATATATATATATATATATATATATATATATATATATATATATACAGTATATCACATACTTTAGAAGGAATTTATTATCCTAAGTATAGCGATCTCTGAATCACAAATATTTAGAAAAAAACTAGATTATTGTTACAGCAATTTCCAAGGAATTATTTCAGAGGTAGTTTTTTTTTCAAAATATTTTTCAATATCTTAGAGGGGGTTTATTTCATGTACTCTAATCAGCCAGTATAGAGTATTTTAGAAGGAACTTCTTCATTTACTGCTACCAAGGAAAATAGGTGATATTTTAGAATGAATTCCTTGTTATGAATATCTTTATCCTTGAAACATCATAGAAGTTTCCCTGGTAATAAGAGGAATACTTTGAGATACGAAATTGTCATCCAAGTACATGTTTCTGTGGTTTTAAAAATGCGAAGGAAATTAAATGTTTCGAAGTGACTTACAAAGCTGAGATTTACTGAGTGAATGTCTGCTATTCTAATAAAGATGTAAACGAAGCCGAATTGTTTTCATAACGTAAAGAGACGATTGTAAATGAGAGATAAAGTGGAATTTTGGTTCAATGGTCATCAAGGGAGGGAGGAAAGGAGGGAGGGAAGGAGAGCGTGCAAGGGAGAATGCCCGTATCTGGAGAAGGGGGGGAGGGGGGCAAAGGAGACTAGCAGAGATCACCGCCACAGACAGGAGGACCGATGGGAATCCAAATCCTGCTGAAGGATTCAGCAGATAAAAAGACTCAAACTGGGAAAGACTGCAGCTGCTCTCCAATACTTAAAAAAAAAGCCATGCTCAACAGCTTTTCTGAAAACAGTAATCTTCATTTTATCCAAACGTTCATTAAAACTACAAACCACGATAGAGCTACACATCTTATAAATTAATGCAATATTATGATTCACACCTCTCAACAAACTGCGAACTTACGAATTATCTACTGAGAATATACCCGGTGTTTGGTATGTGTATTTCATTCTTTTTCATCATAACATAAAGAAGGTCTGTTATAGAAAATATGCTGCCCAAACATTTTTCCATAGACCAAATGATAAAGCTATGATAAAGAGCATATTTTATTCCTTTATGAATCATACTATTTATTTCATATAAGTGATTTCCCTTACTTAAACAGGCAATGGCATTAAAATCACTTTTTGTAAGAATTTTTGTTTCATAATTAACACATTTGGTCTTCCAGTGCCAAAGCTGGTAAATGCACCAGTAGTCACTTAATTATCAGATCAGAGATGTTCATCATAATGAAAATTCTCCAAAAAGTAATCGTAGAAAAACTGACTCAAAGGTGCAGGAACTTAGAGCCTTCGTAAAGAAAAAAACAAAATCATCCACTTGTCTTCGGACGGTATTGTTCATAACGGAAAGTCTCTCTCTCTCTCTCTCTCTCTCTCTCTCTCTCTCTCTCTCTCTCATAAACACACCATTACTAGTACTAATAAAATTTTAAGGTTAGTCTCCTTTCACATGGGCCTTCGGTCTTTTACGGGTAAATTGCTCTCGAGTACTTTCAAGCCTCGTTTGAAACGGTATAACAAGTCTACATAGTAGCAATTATTAGTGGAATACAGAAAGGTATGTGTGTATGAGTGTGTTCATGCATACACACAAACACACACACATGCGCACTCACACACAGTCACACACATAGACACAGACACACACACACACACACATACACACACATATATATATATATATATATATATATATATATATATATATATATATATATATATATGTGTGTGTGTGTGTATGTATGTATGTATATATATGTATATATATATATATATATATATATATATATATATATATATATATATATATATATATATATATATATATATATATATATATATATATATATATATGTATG
>NC_089796.1:31821883-31831883 GCF_040412425.1 Macrobrachium rosenbergii | reverse complement strand
GTATATATATGTATATATATATGTATATATATATATATGTATATATATATATATATGTATACATATGTATATATATATATATATATATATATATATATATATATATATATATATATATATATATATATATATATATATATATATATATATATATATATATATATATATATATATATATATATATATATATATATATATATATATATATATATATATATATATATATATAATATATATATATATATATATATATATATATATTATATATGTATATATATATATATATATATATATATATATATATATATATATATATATATATATATATATATATATATATATATATACATATATATATATATATATATATATATATATATATATATATATATATATATATATATATATATATATATATATATATATATATATATTTTTCAACAAATGTGATCTCTTTTCCTGCAATCTCACCTGTTTTTACATTTGCAACATAATTGAGAAAGGAATAAAAAAACATTAGTTACTAGAACTGTGGTTTTCCACTCGCCCCTTCAAAAACTCTCTCTTTCATTCCCCAAAATGGTTAAGCCTAACCTCTCTCTCTCTCTCTCTGTTCAAAGTGACTGCTTTTATGCCTAATTCCAGCTGACCGTCGGACCTTCTCTGCATCCAGCAAGGCAAGGGAGGAACCAAAAGAGAAAGTTGGCCCCCCCTTCAATTTGAACCCTCCATGTGAGTTAACTGAAGCCATGCAGTCATCATTATAGAAAACATGATGAAGATTGACCTTTGCGCCACCTAACACCAAAGTAATCCCCAGAGGTTATTTATAGACGCTGCAAGAGAAATCAGAGGACGCTCAGGGCACTACCCAAGGACAGATGTCCTCACCTTGGCTGTCCTTTTGAATCTTCCACATATCGACCCCAGGGCTCGACCCAGTATACTTTGTAGTGGCATTTTTATTCCCTCCTTCATCGCCATTGCCTTATCAACGAGGACACCGTCATATTGATGAAGGTAATGTACCGGAGTAAGGTTCTTTTAGTCAGTTACGTTCCTGTTATTTCTCTGTTTAATATTTCATTTATTTTTTCATTGTGCGATCACCTTCAGTCACCGATCCCACATCTTTAGGTCCTCCAGCCCAGGGTCCCATTTATGTGGCACTTCCCCAAGGTAGGTGCCCTGCCAGCCAGCTCAAAGCATTCTATGATTCTGGTGCACAAATGTCCCTCATAAGGGAAGGTAAGGTTCCCCATGAAGCTACCATTAACTGACAGAAACTCTTTATGATTGACGGTATCAATCACTTTAAAATGATACTTCCTACTGTCAAGCTGAAGGTCACGAGACCTCATCGATCTGGAATCTGTGACCTTGCAGTCACCAGATACATCCCTGGAGGTTATGACATCCTCCTGGGCCAGGATTTCCAGTCCCCATCTAAGTTACAGCAATCCAGGGGTCAAAATCCCCCAAATCATTTATTAGGCACTAGTAAAACTCAAACGTCTGATTTCGTTCCACTGCCCGGGCCACCTGAGTGCAATGTGCAGTGGCCCCCTCCACCAAGATCGATTCTTGATTGCATGCCAGTGCCCAGCCCTGCCCAGTGCAAGTGCCAGGGCCCCAAGTAGACCCCCTCCAGGAGATCCTACTCTCGATCCACAATCTCTGCCAATGTCACTTGGGTGCACTGAGCAGTGCCAAGCTCCATCCATCCTGAACGACGAGCAAATTTCAAATCAATCATTAGTGCCTGGACCTGCCTTAGTGCCAGTGCCAGAGCACGCCCCTGATCTCCATTCCAGAGATCCGGGTCCAGGTCCCCTCTCTTCTCCCGGCTTGGCTCCGCTACCAAAGCCGGCAAGGGAGATGTATCCTCCTGACCTCAGCGGAAGCTCACCCAAAGATGCGGCCTTGCAACCTGTGCCTGAGCTGGTCCTTCTTACCTGCAAGGCTCTCACGCCCCCAACAACCGCTTCCACTCTGTCTCAGTCCTCCACAGACACAGCAGTGAGTAAGGATTCTGCCATGTCTCAAATGGCCAATGAACTCAAGGAGCTGCAATGGATTGTGGGAGAACTTGTAAAGAAGGTCCCTGCATCAGCTGTCAAAGAAGCCGACACAGGCAGCACTCAGTTACCCTCCCCGGGCTCGGTCCCATCGATTCCCCGACTGAGACAAACCATCAAAGGAAGAGAAGTCCATGGAGGAAATACCACAGGCGTGGATAATTCCAGGTAGCTTAAAGAGAGCTCCCAAGCTCTCCTGGCACCCGTGCCAACCTGGTACAGTGCCATCCCTTTATCCTACGAAGACTTTGGCACCTCTGTCCAGAAGAGGATGTCAGGGTCCTTCACTATTCAATTTTCCTTATAACTCTATCCTTTATTCTTCCCCTTTAACATTTCCCGTACTTACTTTTGATTATTACTCACATTTATTTTATGCCCTACCATTTCACGCCAGACTTGACTCTTTTGTAAATATGTATGTTACGTAATGTTAATAAACTAGTATTAAGGTTATTTTTCTGGTTTTGTTGTTCCCCTCCCCCGTTGTTGTCTCGGTTTCTGCCATCTTTCCAGTCCATTTCTCTGTAATTGATGATAGAACTTGATGAACCGGTGTTTGGTTCATAATATTTGGCGACCTTGAGTCAAGTCTGGTGTAAATCAATGAATAAATATACATCACACAACCAAATAGTCAGTCAAATAAAGCTGTAGCAAAATTAGTTACTTTAAAATAAAACATTACCACACAAGCAAAAAGTAACAAATACCATATAAATATGAACATTTCAGCTACATCTGAGAAATCAATAAAGCAGCACAAATAACAACAATCCAAATTGTCATAAATACCAATTCACTCACAATTCATAAATATCTGTAATAATAATTCACAATCCTCCTACAGTGCAAAACTGAACATCTACCCAGAGTTGTCAAGGGTCACAAAGGATGACCATCAAAGTTTGTCAGGATGACCATCAAACAACTGCCATGAAGTCATCAAAACCTCCCCATGACGGCAAACTGGAACATCTCCACGAAACACGGATATTCACAGCAGAGTAGATGTGACAGCCAAACTGCTGTCTCAGAGGAATGCCTCCTCTCCACTGATGACTAGGGTTAGCCATCAACTCATCCTCAAACTCGAATGAAGTTCACATCCTCGAATATTGTAGGGGCCAACAGCTAACTAGTACCTGCTGTTAAACATGTCCATGCTGCTATGCTGTCTACACCCTGACTCGATGATTACCCAAACTTGACTGACATTCTGCTGACGAAAGCAACAGACGTAAACACTAATACAAAAAATAATCAAGCGACAGCCAAACTGCTGTCTCAGAGGGATGCCTTCTCTCCACTGATGACTGGGGTTAGCCATCAACTCATCCTCGAACTCGAACGAAGTTCACATCCTTGAATATTGTGGGGGCCAACAGGTAACTAGTACCTGCTGTTAAACTTGACTGACTTTCTGCCGACGAAAGCAACAGACGTAAACTCTAATGCAAAAAATAATCAAGTACCACTGGGAAAGGAGTGCACCCCCAACAAGGGAATAATCGTTCCATACACAAAACAAGCACTAAGCCTTACACCTCCTCACCCGACAAAAAAAAAAAAATTTACAATAAATAATTTTTCTTTACTCCCCCCACCAAGACTGCCATAACCCCACCAGCCAAAACAGACCAAATCTTAGCCAAAGGTCGCCAAATGTTATGAACCAAACCTCGGTTCATCTGGTTCTATCGTCAATTACAGAGAAATGGACTTGAAAGACTGTGAGAAGCTGGCGACCTTGCCAGGATATATATGTATATATATGATATATATATATATATATATATATATATATATATATATATATATATATATATATATATATATATATATATATATATATATATATATATATATATATATATATATATATTTATATATATATATATATATATATATATATATATATACATATACATGCATGTACATGTATGTATGTATATGATATGCATATGTATATATATATATATATATATATATATATATATATATATATATATATATATATATATATATATATATATATATTATATATATATATATATATATATATATATTATATACATATATGTATATATACATATATATATATATATATATATATATATATATATATATATATATATATATATATATATATATATATATATATCAAGGGTGACAAGGAGATAGTCGGTCATCTGTAGGTGGTATTTATTTGTTGACGCTGTTTCTGTAACACTTTGTTACATCATCAAGGCTAAAAAGAAAATTTACAAATTAAAATACATGGAATAAAACTAACGACTTCAAGAGAGTCTCAACATGCTATATAAATATACATTAAAACAAGACAATTCATAAAAAACACCTGCTAGACTAAAAGGTTGAAGACTGAATGATTAAAAGGGAAAAGGAAAGCAGCAAAGAAAACTGGCTCAAGCCAGATACAACTGAACAGAGGTGGTGTGTGAGTTCAACTTTAGAACTAGCTGTTTTATGAATAATGATTCCAAAATTAGCAGTTCGTGTGGATGACTTGTTTGGCCCAAAACAGAGAAGTCAGAATAATTAATACTTATTACTACATATATTTGAATGATTTCTGATATTAGAAAATTCTGGATTGGACAATCTGCAACCAGTACGGTGACTAACACCTTTATGTGAATCTGCTCTGACCTCAGCAATCGTTTAGTCGATCCCACGTAAGTCCCCAAATTACATCTGGGGCAAGTATATTTATATACGACTGACGATTGCATTATTGGGCAGATTCTATCCTTAAATTTAAAAAGGGACCCTATTGTAAGTGGATTTTTTGGTATTAAAATGACTTGCAACATGTTAAAATGTTTTTCTATTGCAGACTTCAGATTACTTCTAAATTTATCGTCTAGGACGTATGGGATAGCTGCATAGAGTTTCTTCCGTGGTACTGTACTTATAACAGCCGAGTGAGATAGTTTCTTATTTAAGAAATTCTTGCAGTGTTTAAAGAAAACATGAGATGGAAACCAATTATCAGTAAAATATTTGTGCAAGAAAATTATTTCTTTATGATAAGAGTCCCAAGAAGAGGTTAGAGTATAAGCCCGGTGGAGGAGAGTAAAATTGAATTTAGTTTAAAATAATAAAAACAAGCGCTATAAAAGTTTGAACCCAGACCAGTAAAAGTCTTTTTTCTAAAAACGGAAGTGTTAAAACTGTCATTATGTCGGAACACCAAAACATCCAAGAATGGTAATTGATTATTGTCCTCTCTTTCTAATGTAAACTTAATATTCGGATGTACTTCGTTAATGTACATTTTAGGAACTGATCAGCATGAAAAGCTGATTTGAAAAGAACGAAGGTGTCATCGACAAACCGTTTATATACAAGAGGATAAAAGCTAAGGGGCAATTTTCAACATGCGCCTCCAGGGAGCACATGAAAATGTTGGAAAACGTGGGGCCTAGAGGTGATCCATTGCCATCCCATCTATCTGTTTGTACAAACAACCATTAAAAATAAAAAAGCAGTGTCCAGCACTGCTAACTCCAACAATTTCTTAAAAAGACAACGATCATAATTAAAATAAGTGTCATTACTAGTTCGAAGAAAAATTTTATCCAAAATAACTTCAATTGTTTCCTCCACTGGGACATTTGTAAAATAATGACTCAACATCATAACTAGTCATATATAAATCAGAGTCTTGGCATAAAATATATGATTTGAACTCCTCGAGTTTTTTAAAGTGTGCTGGTTAGAAGTCAATTGTTCTAATAGTGGTACTAAATATTTGGCTAATTTATAGTTAGGGAGCGTGGATTGATGACAATATTGGTCTCATTGGAATTCCGTCTTTGTGTATTTTAGGCAGACCATATAAAATTCCAAACGACGTACCTGAGCAATGTAACTCTTCATAAGTATCTTTATTGATGATATTTTGGTATTAAGTTCTTTTAAAAACCTGTTGATTTTATCTTCAACTTTAAATATATGTTTGCAATCAGGTTACTGATTTTTGAAACTTGCTTCCATCACTAAGAATAGACTCCATTTTACTGATATAATCATCTCTATTTAAGATAACAGTACCTCCTACCCTTATCTGGTTTAGTAATTACCAAATTTTTCGTTTTTTGCAAGTTCTTCAGAATATTCAAGTCCGTTCTTCTTAAAAAAGGTGTCCAACTGGTAGTCAGTTTTTTCTAAAAAGCTTGTTGAGAAATATCCGATAATTGCGTTTGTAATTTGCTGATATCAATATTGAAAGGTTGATTCTTTAACCTATGGAATAGTGATTCTAAAAGGTAAAAACCTGGTATAATTAGGTTTTGTAACAAGGCATGAGAAGTCCAATCCAGAGATAAGAATTCTTCTCGTTTTGACAATACATAAGAGGACATATTAAAAATTGAACTCACACTATGTTAAAATGAAGAAGGAGAACACCAAGGCTTTTGGCAATTTTATACTATGACAACGTTGAATGCTAGTGATATGGTTAGAAATGTTTTGTTAAAAGAATTTGAAAATAATAAAATCGATAAAATATACAAGGTGCTGCGAACATGTTGATACAAATTTTGTACAATTGACAAATGTTTAGTTACATAAAAGTTTTTATGTAATTTCATGTTTAATAATTTGTTAGGTATATCAGCATAGAATTCAGTACGGTACAAAGAGGCCATGATATATTTAAATTTGATAAAATTTGGAACAATTTGTTGAGCTGACATAATATAAAAATCCAGGTCTAATTTGGCTTTCTCGAGTTTTCTTTGTAGTCGTCTCCAGGATCTGCAGTGGGACAGAAACATCTGCGCCATAGCGTCTCCTGAATTAACTGATGAAAGTGTGAATCCTCTGGGAGCGGACCCGAATCAGGAACAGAAGAACGCAGAACCAGTGACTGAACTCCATGTGGGCCATAATGAAGCCAGGACAGAGGTCACGACATAGAAAACAGAAGTAGTTGGCGCATAGCAGGCCACAGCATATCTCAGGACAGGGTGACAAGGAGATAGTCGGTCATCTGTAGGTGGTATTTATTTGCCCGTGACTAAGCCGTAACACTTTGTTACATCATCAAGGCTAAAAAGAAAATTTACAAATTAAAATACATGGAATAAAACTAACGACTTCAAGAGAGTCTCAACATGCTATATAAATATACATTAAACAAAACAGTTCATAAAAAGCACCTGCTAGACTAAAAGGTTGAAGACTGAATGATTAAAAGGGAAAAGGAAAGCAGCAAAGAAAACTGCTCAAGCCAGATACAACTGAACAGAGGTGGTGTGTGAGTTCAACTTAGAACTAGCTGTTTTGAATAATGATTCCAAAATTAGCAGTTCGTGTGGATGACTTGTTTGGGCCCTACAGGAAAATTCCATATCAGCATTAAAAATAGGTGAGAGAGTATATATATATTTATATATAAGACTATATTTATATATGACTAGGAGTGAGTTGAGTCAAGTATTTGGCAAGAAGCCCAGTGATCTCTAGACAGGTGACAAGGAGATAGTTATTTTGGGTAAAAATTTATTTGCGAACCCAGTGAACACATTTTAATTATGATCGTTGTCTTTTTAAGAAATTGTTGGAGTTAAAAATGCTGATAAAACTGACTTCAAGAGTTAACATGGTTGTCACAAAAACAAGACAATGGATAAAATGGATCACTCTAGGCCCTAAGGTTGAGGACTGAATGATGCAAAAGGAAAAGGAAAGTTGGAAAGAAACTAGCTTTATCCCAGATACAGCTAAACAGAGGTGTGTGAGTTCAACTTTCAATCAGCTTTCACGCTGACTACATCTCAAAATGAACGAAGTACATCCAAATGACTTGTTTACATTAAAACTGAGAAGTCAGAATAATTACCATTCTGGATGTTTTGTGAGATAGACAGGTTTCACTGATATTTAGAAAAAGACTTTACTGGTCAATCTGCAACCAGTAAAGAAAACATGAGATGGAAACCAATTATCAGTAAAATATCTGGGGCAAGTGAGAAAATTATTATTTCGCATTATTGGGCACTTCAAGAATTTCTAAAAAGAAACTATCTCACTGGATTTGGTTATAAAAATGACAGTACCACGGAAGAAACTCTATTGCAGACTTCCCATACGCCCTAGACGATTTATCGTCTAGAAGTAATCAGTTGCATAGAAAAACATTTTAACATGTTGCAAGTCATTTATAATAGCCGAGTGAGATAGCTTACAATAAATTCCCGTTTAGATTTAACATAGAGATGGAAACCAATTATCAGTAAAATATTTCAGTAAGAAAATATTCATGATAAGAGTCCCAAGAAGAGGGGAGTTAAGCCTGGTGGAGGAGAGTAAAAATTGAGGGTCAGAGCAGATTCACATAAAGGTGTTAGTCATCGTACTGGTTGCAGATTGTCCAATCCAGAATTTTTCTAATATCAGAAATCATTCAAATATATGTAATACAAGTATTAATTATTCTGATTCTCTGTTTTAATAAACAAGTCATCCGCTAATGAACTACTCATTTTGAATCGTTATTCATAAAACAGCTAGTTCTGCTGGAACTTCACACACCACTTGTTCAGCGCTGTATCTGTTTGAGCCAGCTTTTCTTGCTGCTTTCCTTCTTATTCAGTCCTCAACTCTTGTGTAGGTCTAGCAGGTGCTTTTTATAAATTGTCTTGTTTTAATGTATATTTATATAGTATGTTGAGACGTTTGAAGTCGTTAGTTTTATTCCATGTATTTTAATTTGTAAATTTTCCTTTAGCCTTGATGATGTAACAAAGTCTCTTTCCTCTCCAGGCACAATATAAATAGCTCCTACAAATTAGCGAGGCACCAGCACCGAGCAACACGCAATCATTGGGAGTAATGAGGAATACACAGACGAAGTAGCTGCAGGGGCCATTATCGTTCTCTGGTGATTAGTGGAGGAAAAGGTCATATTTTCTAATTAATTGCTAACTGATTCTCGTCGTTATTAATAAGTGCTCTCCATATAATTAGGGTGGCAGAGACATCATGATTCCATTTAAATTTGCTATATTGTTTGTGATGAATATATCCATACGTACATTCAAATATACATACATGCATGTACACACACATACATAAGTATAATATATATATATACATATATATATAAATATATATATATATATATATATATATGTATGTATATATATATATATGTGTGTGTGTGTGTGTGTGTGTGGTTGTGTGTGTGTGTATGTTTGTTGACAAACTTCAACGACATGAATCTAGCAATCATTTCGTGCTGATTACAGGTAGAAATTAAACTTAGAGATCTGGACACACTAAATACTACAAAAAAATAGTTTAAAAAATCAGTACCTCTGAGCTGTTGGATTCAAATTCTCAGCACGTGTGAACCTCATCGACTTCTAGGAAACTTGACAAGACAGTTTTATTTCCAGGTTTGTGTTTTGACTGAATATCCTAAATGGACTTCGTGAGTAGGACACTTGATCGAGGGACAATTACACTGTAATCTTAGCAGTTACACGGTACCCCATTACAGATACAATCTATAAATTGAACCAGCCTGAACATGTGAAGGCAGTATGCGTGAGTGTATCATCAACAGTTAATATTGGGTATGAAGCTGCTTTTGCGTACAGATTTAATGGTAATATGAACTAGTAAATATAATGACGTACAACAAACTCCTTGTATATATATTTGTGTATATATATATGCGTGTATAAATAATATTGTGTGTCTATGTATATATATATATATATATATATATATATATATATATATATATATATATATATATATATATATAATATACTATATAGAAGCCAAGGATGTGAAAGTTACATACACAAACACACACACACACACACACACACACACACACATATATATATATATATATATATATATATATATACTGCTAT
>NC_089796.1:31786883-31809383 GCF_040412425.1 Macrobrachium rosenbergii | reverse complement strand
ATATATATATATATATATATATATATATATATATATATATATATATATATATATATATATATATATATATATATATATATATATATATATATATATATATATATATATATATATATATATATATATATATATATATATATATATATATATATATATATATATATATATATATATATATATATATATATATATATACATATATATATATATATATATATATATATATATATATATATATATATATATATATATATATATATATATATATATATATATATATATATATATATATATATATATATATATATATATATATATATATATATATATATATATATATATATATATATATATATATATATATAATATTATATATATATATATATATATATATATATATATATATATATATATATATATATATACTCTTATATATATATATATATATATATATATATATATATATATATATATATATATATATATATATATATATATATATATATATATATATATATATATATATATATATATATATATATATATATATATTACAGAAAATATATACATATCTATATATATATATATATATATATATATATATATATATATATATATATATATATATATATATAATATCTTATATGGCAATCTTATAAGATACATGGTGTGATGAAAGAATTTTTGGTGCGAGATGGTACTGACCGAGCTGTCAGTTAAAAAATCTTTTGTAGAGTGTAAATTAGTCCCTTCTAGTGAGACAGTGTGTGATGTACAAGCGAGGAAACTGAATATTTTAGGTTCGTCATTTCTTACGCTTTGTATCGGCGGAAAGACAATTGTAGAATCATTTTTGGTCATAGAAGGATTAGCCTTAGGTGAAATGGTTTTGCTAGTACACCCTTCTTGCATGCGACATAACATCAACATTCTTACGGGAATTCAGGGGATTACAATAGGTGAGTCAGGTTGTTTTGTTCCATATATACACAGGAAAAAACTTGTGAGAAACCTAAGACAGAGTCTGAGACATGTGTAACACATTCATTAGAGAGTGAAGATATTCCGCAAAGATCTTTCAAAGGATTTTTGTTGGAAGATATTGAATTGCAACCGCGAGTTCCTACATTGGTTAAAGTGTCGCTGAAAGAGAAAAAGTTTCCTTCTCAAGTGTGCGTTGTTGAGGGAACTGAGAAATTCAAAGACGTTGTGAGTACGGTGTCAGTGAATGAAGTTTCAGTCGCAGGCGTGACTTCAGTAGAATTAGTTAGCCATCAAGACTCAGTGAAAAAATATCACAAGGGTACTTATGTAATTGATTTTGAAGAGTTTAATGAAGAACAAAAATTAGTGAGTTTTTGTGGAGACGGGAATATGTTTCAACGAGAGAGCAACAGTTCCGAAGTCAGGTTCTGCATGAACATTTGGCTAAAGTTGATTATCCTGAGTATTCAGATAAAGTAGAGAAAGTGTTGAAAGAATATCTAGATATAATTGCTTTGAAGGGAGATAAATTAGAGTTACAGATGTTTTAGAACATTCAATCCGCCTAGAAAAGGGTACCAATCCCATATATATATTCCAGCATATCGAATTCCTTTTAAGATCAGAGAAGAAGTAAAAAAGAAGTTCAGAGGTGGGAGTCGGAAGGCATTATCAGACCGTCCAATTCTCCATTTAATTTTCCTTTGCTTGCAGTTCCTAAGAAAGACGGTAGTATCAGAGTTTGTGTAGATTTTCGTAATTGAATGAAAAACATGCCCAGATAGATATCCGGTAGCTTGTTTGCCTGATTTGTTTGTTGAGATTGGTGGCAAGAATATATATTCATCTATAGATCTTATGCAAGGGTTTTACAGGTTCCTTTGTGAGAGTAGCCGTAAATATACAGCATTTTCAGTACCAAAGGGACATTACGAGTTTAATAGGATGCCTTTTGGATTACAAGGGTCCCCAATAACATTTACTAGACTGGTTAACACAGTACTTTATGGCTTGTTAGGGGAAAGTCGGTGTTTGTGTACATGGATGACATTCTCATATGCACAGATACAATTGAAGAACATCTAAAGGTGTTAAAAGAAGTCCTCAAGCGATTACGGTTCGCTGGATTAAAGGTCAAATTGGTCAAATGTGAGTTTCTGAAGAGAAAAATTGTCTATTTAGGACATGTTATCTCTAAAGAGGGAGTCAGAGTGAATGATGAGAAAGTTAAAGCCATTGTGAATTTTCCAGTTCCCAAAACCAGGAAACAGATTCGTTCGTTCCTAGGTATGTCGGGTTTCTTTCGCCATTTTGTGCGGAATTTTTCTTCAATAGCGTCTCCATTGACAGATTTGTTACGAGAAGACGTTAAGTTTGTTTGGGGTGATAGTCAACAATTAGCTTTTGAGAAGCTTAAGAACGCTTTGGTGAACCCACCAGTTTTGAAGTTTCAGATTTTAGTCAACCGTTCACCTTAGTGACTGACGCGAGTCAGGAAGGTATAGGTGCGTGTTTGATGCAGAAATTTGAGGGGAAATTACACCCAATTGCTTTTTATAGCAGAAAGTTCAAAACGCGTGGTAGTAACGAAAGGCTGATGTCAGTTGTGGACAAGGAGGCTTTCGCAGTCGTCTCTAGCCTTGTTCATTTTAAGATGTTGTTGTTGGGAAATAAAGTTGAGATTTTTACAGATCATCAACCGTTGTTAGAGCTTTTTAATAAGCCAAATTTGTCGCCCAAGAGAGCACGTTGGTTCCTAACATTGAGAGATTTGATGCAAACCTCAAATACATTGAAGGTAAGCATAATGTTATTGCAGATGCATTGAGCAGACATTTTCCGATCGAGGATGAGGAATACAAACCGAATCCTGTGTGGGAGAAAGAGTAAATATTTGGTGTCTAATGTCTCTGATATTAGTAGTTCTGAGATATCGCATGTAGAGGACATACACGTTTCTACAGTGCATACTTCGGGGAGAAATAGTGAGTCGGCAGTCTCGGGAGAGATTGTTGTTCGTGATAGTGAGAGTAACGCAGTGTGTTATATTACGGGTGAAAATGTCACTTGGGACATAGGCTTGCTCGAACAAAAGCAAGATGAAGATAAATTGTTGTCAGATGCTAAGGCATTTCTTAGGGAGTTTCACCGAAGAAAGGGTATAAGTTGCCTTTTTCTGGTCTAGAGTTGGAGAATAATTTATTGGTGAGGAAAGTTAAGTATAACTTGAAGTACTCGAAGCATGGGTGAAATTACACAAATCATCAGCCAGAGAGTCTAGTACCACAAGTTCTAGACATTGTACATTGTAAATTTGGTTCTCCTCATTTAGGTGTAGACAAGACGTATGAAAACGTCAGGTCAAAGTTCTTTGAAAAATATGTTTTCCGCAGTAGAGGCCTTTGTGAAGAAGTGCGCTATTTGCAATGCGAATAAGCCAGCGACGACAGTGTCGTGTCGTTTGGGTTCATATCCCATACCACATAGGCCATTTCAGAGAGTGCATATGGATATTCTGGGTAACTTCTCAGAGTCCGCTTATGGTTATAGACATTTATTAGTAGTTGTTGATGAGTTGACTCGCTTTGTCGAGATTTTCCCACTGAAGTACAAATCAGCTGAGGAAGTTGCTATAGCGTTCTTTAAGGGGATAATTTGTCGATATGGTGTTCCTGAATGTCTGATCACAGACAATGGTAGGGAATTTATTAATAAGACTTTAGACGGTCTTGCTAATTTACTGGGAATAAAGAAAGTATCTATAATCCCGTATAGACCTGAAGCAAAATTAGGAAATAGATTTATTGTTGTGAATGAAAACACAGGTGTGTCTCGTTTGACACATATTTCTAAGATTAAAAGATGGTTTAATGGATATTAGCATGGATGCATTCCAGGGTTGTATCGTTGTTATGGTAATGGGTAGTTACGGGTGGTGTTAATGGGTTGTAAATGGGCATGACTTGTAG
This sequence comes from Macrobrachium rosenbergii, assembly GCF_040412425.1. Classification (NCBI taxonomy): domain Eukaryota; kingdom Metazoa; phylum Arthropoda; class Malacostraca; order Decapoda; family Palaemonidae; genus Macrobrachium; species Macrobrachium rosenbergii. The sequence goes on along the minus strand of NC_089796.1, from coordinate 31,805,430 downwards.
TTTGTTGTAATTCAGGAGGACGTTACTCCGTAGAGTTTTACGAATCTTTGATAGTTCGGGTTCATTGCTGATTTCTGATGTAAGATAGAGTACTTAGTGTAAATTGTAAATTAATTAGAATACCGTAGAGTTTTGTAGATATATGAATTTGATATATAAGGATCGCAACTGCGGTTAGGGTTTTCATCGTTCGCACTTGGCGATAGTAATGGGTTACTTTGAGTTAATGGTTTGTTTTCATATGATTTTGGGAATTGTGACATGGGCTAATTTCATACGAGATTTGACCCGTGTGTTATTGTGTTATTATGTTATTATGTTATGATGTGTTTTGTCGTCTGACGCAATATCTTTGAATATAGAGTTACAGAATAAGAGTTTGTTGTTTAGGATTTTGTTTTGGGGAGGTATTTAGTATATCGGACCGAACGGGTCTGATCTTTTTCGGGTTGGGATATGTCAGTTAGGATTTCGGAGATGTTTAGGAAGGTTTTGATAGGGATATCGAATTCGAGTATTTGGGTTTTTTCAGTTCACTTTTAAAATATCAGGGAGCTGTACCATGAGTAATTGTAGTTGTTAGGATCATAGGAGCGATTGCCATTAAGTCAATTGCTATTTTGTTGAGAGTTAGTTAGGTGTTGCGAAATATTTGCTAACTGGAGTAGAACTTTCATGTCTTTTACGAGATATGATACCTTTTAGTGTTTGGATAGGATTCTCGAATATTTTTTTTTTTTTTTTCTGTTGGATAGAATTTTTTTTTATGAGTGAGTTCCGTAGAGTTGTTGTGTGCTTAGTAGTGAGTTTACTGTGATTATTCTGAGATACACACTTGGAATTAGTTCACATTGTGAGTGTTTGACTTTTGCATTAGTAGTTTTGTTTGGTTCAGTAACATGAAACCTTTTTGTTATTAGACCTTTTTCGAGTGCTTTTGGGAGATCAATATCAAGGTTTGGGAGTTGATTGTAAGACAAGTTGTACTTTAGTTAGAGAGAAGTGTGTGTGTGACAGTAGTATTTTCCAGTTGAGAGTTGTATCTGTGGGTGGTTGTGAATTATCATTAGTTCATGGACAGACTCCGACAGAATGTGACTTTAGACAGTTCCTGCGAGATTACCACATTGTGTCCACCAGAACGCTTACTGCCATGTTTTGCAAGGAATGTGCAGTTACAATGATGTGCCAGAGCAACAAGTCGACATCATTCGTTCTTCGAGGGTCCAAGCTGTTCGACTCATCCTGCAGAATCCTGTCTACGGACTTTCTCGTTCTTAGCCGTGCTATATTCAACAGTTCCGAGAAGATAATTATGCGTCATACGCATAATGAGCATTTGGTAGTGGCGGTACCTACAACCAAGGTGCCAATAACTGTTCCACCGTTGGAAGACATCGACGATTCCGTGATGTTCGAGTATCAGGAATATATTATGCCGACAATTTTAATTGTCTTAATAGCTATTTTACTGATAATTCTTGTTGTGGGAGTAGTAAAGCTTATTCGTGTTTGTAAGATTACATGTAAAGGCTCTAAGAACACAACCCCAGTGACTTTGGAAGTGCGTTATGAGAGCAGTCCTTAAAGCTGCAGTGCAGTAGACATTGCTAATTGAGCATAGCCCTATCTCTTATGTTTTATACATATGCTTTTGTTTTAGTTTGCCGTTAACCTGTTAGAGCGAGACGTAATTATGTTTACTGGCGATCTACTCATTATTTCAGATAAAAGACTATAACTCTGCTTTTCAGCTGTCAGCCTTATAATATACATGGAAAATGATGAAATCATTTTTGGTAACACTCTCAGAACACGTGGTAATTGATGAGCTTATCAGTCTGCAAAATCTTTTCAGTTGGTCGCTCATGCCTAGATGACTATTTTTTTTTTCAGTACGCTTCGGGCGTTTTCAGAGACAACTTGGTATTGACGTCGTTCTCAATGAATGTCATTAAGAGTATGTTTCAGGTGAGTAAATCAAATCCTTACTTTGTCTGATTACTGCCAAAACATATTTGAAAAGTGAGTTTGATCCTCCATGAACGTATTGAAGAGAACTGCAGTTGTTCCAGTCATAGAAGTGGGAGATGGTTCCAGGCTTTGAAAAACTCAGAGCAGATAAGGTAGAGATCCCTCAAATTTTGTTGCTGATCCCGGCGTGAAATTTTTAGTTGGGAGAAAAGAATTGAACTTGTGATTTTTGACCATGAAATCAATCATTATGAACTTGTGAACTGGTGATTTGCAAATCAGTTTAATAAGAATATTCATTTGTCTTTTATATTATTACATTGTTATGTTACGTTTGAGACTGGCATACAAAAGAATAATAGTGCATTTGTACACACACTCCATTAGTATTTTGTTTTATGAAATAAAATTAGTAGTAGTTTTTATCCTATCATTTAATAAAATTCCTACTCTTAACTACAGTACGAATTGTAAGATAAAATGTTTTAACTTTGAAAACTATCATCATTGATTTGACCTTCTCTAATTGCAAGAAAAAGGGGCCATTTTAGGCGGCTATTAGCTCATACGGAGCGACGCAACTTTAATCAGAAGTGCTTTATGTGGTTTAGAGTTTAGTTATCTGGCCGATAATTCATTTATTATACATTTGATAAAGAATTTTTGTGGTGCTTTGATTTATTGACCGATTTCAGTTGTCTTTGTATTATTTGAATAATAAATCTATTTTTTGTAAGAACTCATTGTCAGGTGATCTCCGGCATTATAAATGAGTCCATTTAGTTGCTTTGATCTAGAATGCCAAATCTGGTCAAAAGTGAGAGATCGTTCATTAACGTGACAGAACTGCAGTTGAGAGTCATAGAGGAGTGGTTCCAGGAAAAAATCGGTAGATAAGGTTGAGTCTCAAATCTCTGTTTTTATGGGAGAAAATTGAACTTGTGATTTTTACCATGACTTTCTAAAACATTATGAACTGTGAACTGGTAAATTTAATATGAATATTCATACCTCTTTTTATATTATTATTTTTTTTATGTTACGTTTGCCATATCTTGGCTATATTTATATTTCCATTATTGTGTTTTTGTATTTCATGTATTTTTAGTTTTCTATCATATTTAATTCTTTCGACAGATGTCTGTGGAACATAGACTGTTTTTTTTGGATATGACTTTAGTTATATGATTTGGTAGTATGTGTGATTTTGGGATTTCCAGGCTATCAGCCATATATGAGATTCTTTAATCAGAAGTGCTTTGCAGTTTAGAGTTTAGTTATCTGACTCGATAATTCATTTATTATGCATTTTAATCTTTGCTTTGTTTTATTCATTTCTTGTTGGGTTATTTGAATAATAAACCTATTTTTATAAGAACGATTGTGTTTCTTTAAATAGTCCATTTAGTTGCTTTGAGAAATGAGTGAGGTCAGAGAGAGAGTAGTCGATACATAGTGAGAGAGAGATAGAGAGAGAGAGATATATAGATAGATGTGATCATAGGTTGAACCTTCATATATCTTTTTGAAGTAGATTGCTATATTACGCATATATACATATGATACATTCTAAAACAAAGTGTTGATCTGTTCCCTATAACATATATATATATATATATATATATATATATATATATATATATATATATATATATATATATATATATATATATATATATATATATATATATATATATATATATATATATATATATATATATATATATATATATATATATATATATATATATATATATATATATATATATATATATATATATATATATATATATATATATATATATATATATATATATATATATATATATATATATATATATATATATATATATATATATATATAAATATATATATATATATATATATATATATATATATATATATATATATATATATATATATATATATATATATATATATATATATATATATATATATATATATATATATATATATATATATATATATATATATATATATAAACCTCATACATATACAGTATATGTAGAATCTACTGGTCACTTTTTACTAGACATATATGTAATTCTAATAGTCACAATGCCCTCTTAACTTCTCGAATTATTTGCGCTTCTTTGGATGTGCTTGTAACTACAAAGCCATAAGACCCAAATGCAAGAAATTGCGACCGGACATAAAAAGTCTCTTCAATTTCTTGCGTTTGGATCATACGGCATTGTAGTTACAAGCATATCCAAAAAAAACTAGAAGAATCGAGAAGTTAAGAGGGCATTGAGGCTATTAGAATTACACACACACACACATATATATATATATATATATATATATATATATATATATATATATATATATATATATATATATATATATATATATATATATATATATATATATATGTGATATGATGAAGGCGAAATATAATATACGGAGACCAAGTGCAGATGGAGAGGCATCACTGACAATCTACAGTTTTATTGTATATATTTCATAATAATCCATTGCATTTTGAAGTCTGCAATGACACAATTTAGTTTAATAAAAGGGATGTCGCTATATAAAATTATAAAGATAAAAAAAATGGACATATCTTAAAATATCTTAAAACAAACCTACCCCGTATATGGCTAAAATATATATAAAACAGAAAATGATAAAACTACTCGAAAACAAAGAGAACAGCAGAGAAATCACAAAATAAACAGGGTGTTGAGGACGTCTGGGCATTTAACGATGGAACGAGTGCTTTAATGAAAATTATCTAAAGTCGTAGCTCGTATCGTGTAGGGCTGAGGCTATTTCAGAAGTTTTCCATTGCAATTTGCGTTTGAAGATTGCAATGACACATATTTGTTTAATAAAAAGGGATGTCCCGTTCTATAAAATTATAAAGATAAAAAAATTTCAGTAGCCGTCTCGTAAAACGTATTCCCAAAACAAACCTAAACAAGTATGTTTATGGCTAAAAATGTTGACTAAACAGAAAAGGTAAAACTCTGGAAAGAAAACAAACAGAACAGCAGAGAAATTTACAAAATAAACAGGGGTGTTGAGGACTTTGGGCATTTAACGAGGGAACAGGAAGGAAATTTAGCGTAGATATCAAGTTTGGGAACATCATAAATGACACGTGGCTCACTAAATTTCATATCTAACAACTTTCTCAAAATTCTGTAAAAGTGTTTTAGAAGAAGACAATTTTTTCTAAAAAAAACTGTCAGGAACTCAATTTCGCTGTGGAAGCATTGCCAAGACGATGTCAGAGTAAGGACCCTGTGGAGGAGTGTAAAAATAGCATTTAATTTAAAATTAAAATGACAAGCACTGTAAAAATTAGTACCCAACCCAGAAAGGTGCTCTTTCTGTATATACTGGTATGGAAACCCTCCGAGTCCCTTGAAATACGTAGGTCCATGAAAGGGAGCGATTTGCATATTTCCTTCTCCATAGTAAACTTAATATTGGAGTGCTGGGCATTAATAAAATCTAAAATCAGGTGAGACTGAAATTCATGTCTAAAAAGAACGAATGTGTCATCCACATAACGTTGATAAAATAGGGGGCAAAGGTTGGAGGGGCAGGAATCTAAGAATGACTCCTCCAGACCGAGTTAACAGGTTCCTTAGACAATTAAAACAAAGTAAGGTTATAGACGAACATACCTATCAAAGTCTTTTCTCTACAGGCTCCTCATATGGGATTATGTATGGCCTTCCCAAAATACACAAAGACAATATTCCTTTGCGACCGATTCTTTCATCAATAAATACCCATAACTATAAATTAGCTAAGTACCTAGTACCCCTCCTCGCACCTTTAACCAACAACGCCTACACTCTCAGGAACTCCCTGGATTTTAAGAACGAGATCCTTATTTTAAGCAAATTATTTCCTGACGAAGACTCTATGTTTCATAATTCTAATAAGACTCATTTTAAACAGCTTCTTACCTTGATTCTTGGGGACACGGTCTTTGTTTTTAATGGTACTTCCTTCAAACAAGTGGAAGGGATGGCGATGGGTAGTCCACTCGGCCCCACCTTCAAGCTAACATCTTTATGAACTCCCTGGAGGAGTCATTCTTAGATTCCTGCCCCTCCAACCTTTGCCCCCTATTTTATCGACGTTATGTGGATGACAAATTCGTTGTTTTTAGACATGAATTTCAGTCTCACCTGTTTTTAGATTTTATTAATGCCCAGCACTCCAGTATTAAGTTTACTATGGAGAAGGAAACATGCAAATCGCTCTCTTTCCTGGACCTACGTATTTCAAGGGACTCGGAGGGTTTCCATACCAGTATATACAGAAAGAGCAACTTTACTGGGTTGGGTACTAATTTTTACAGTGCTTGTCATTTTAATTTTAAATTTACACTCCTCCACAGGGCCCTTACTCTGACATCGTCTTGGCAAGGCTTCCACAGCGAAATTGAGTTCCTGACAGGTTTTTTTAGAAATAATTGTTTTCTTCTAAAACACTTTTACAACATTTTGAGAAAGTTGTTAGATATGAATTTTAGTGAGCCACGTGTCATTTATGATGTTCCCAAACTTGATATCTAGGCTAAATTTCCCTTCCTGTTCAACGATGAGTTTCGCAAAAAAGTTATAAAGATCATTAGCAAAGAATTCCCATTTGTAAATATTAAACTTATTCCGAAAAACCCTTTAACGCTCGGGTCTCTTTTCAGATCTAAGGATGGACTGTGCCCATCTCTAGCATCCAACATCATTTACAAATATACTTGTCCCAAGTGCGAGCTGGAAACCTACGTTGGATGTACGAGACGGCTGCTGGAAGTCCGTGTCTGTAGTCATCAGTGCGTCGGTTATAGAACGGGATGCAGATTGTCCAGGCCTGAATTATCAAATATAAGAAATCACTCTGCAATCTGCAAAACACAAACTGATATACAAAACTTCGAAATAATAGCCTCAGCCCTACTCGAGGACGAGCTTACGACTTTACAGTCAATTTTCATTAAAGCACCCATTCCCTCGTTAAATGCCCAGACGTCCTCCACACCTTTGTTTATTTTGTGATTTCTCTGCTGTTCTTTTTGTTTTCGAGTAGTTTTACCTTTTTCTGTTTAGTTACTTTTTAGCCATGTACTGGGTAGGTTTGTTTTAAGATATTTTAAGATATGTCTGTATTTTTTTTTTATCTTTATAATTTTATATAGTGACGTCCCTTTTTGTTAAACAATATTGTGTTATTGCAGCCTTGAAAATGCAATGGATTATTGCGAAACGCCGTCGGCCACAATAAAAACTGTAGATTGTCAGTGTGCCTTTCCATCTGCCCTTGGTCTCTGTCTCTGTCTCTGTCTCTGTCTCTCTCTGTCTCTCTCTCTCTCTCTCTCTCTCTCTCTCTCTCTCTATATATATATATATATATATATATATATATATATATATATATATATATATATATATATACACAACAACACATACACACATATACATATATATATATACACACACATACACATATATATATATATATATATATATATATATATATATATATATATATATATATATATATTGTATATATGTACATGTGTGTGTGTCTGTGTATATGTTCAAAAATTGAGTGCACGTGTATCTTTTTCTAGAAACCTTAGAAAATGGATGACCTGGAATCGTCAAGGATAAAAAACAAGAACTGAGACTCTGGATTAAGTATTAGAAAATAGATAGCCTACAGTAAATAGAAACTTTCAGATTAAACTGGACCAAAGAAGAGACAAACATCCTGAATAATGTAATGAAAGCTGTCTATAATTAGAATTGCAGAGTGTCATGAATTTGATTGTTGAATCTCGCAGTCAGATGGATAATGAGGGAGGTGTTTTATTTTTTATTTACCTGCCCATTTTCAGTTTTCTGTAAAAGAAAACTATTTGGCCGGTTATTGGTCTGTACATCTGCACTTTTTCTGTCTGCCCTTAGATCTTAAACACTACTGAGGCTAGAGGGCTGTAAATTGCTATGTTGATCATTACCAATTTCCAGGCCTCTTGCCTCAGTAGTTTTTAAGATCTGAGTGCAGACAGAAAAGACTTAAAACTGACCAGCTGCTGGCCTGTGAAAAGGTGTGTCCGGTGCAGGTGACCTTTAGGTTGACGTTGATATTGTCCGTGGTTAGATACAGCAGATATCTGACTCATTCATTTGTGCCTTCCGATCATGGCTAAGTTGCATGGGTACAATGTGACAGATTGATGAAGCTTTGTGATGTCTGGGATTCAGAAGGCGAAGTCCTTCAAACAATGAACTTGACAATGACGTCACACTTCAAAGGAGGGGTTATTAAGTGAGTGTGTGCATATGTGCACTCTTTAATGTGTATATTATCAAGGAACCATACAATGGGTATTCACTTCGATTTGCGGCTGGTGTGATTCGCTCTTTGAGCTGTGTTAGTAACAAAGACAGCCACTGTGAGGAACAGTTTCCATGGCCATAGAATGTGAGTAAGATAACTCATTAACACATCTTTTACACACATTATGTGGAATACTCATTTTGCGTTGCAGTGAAACCCCTCTGTTCTCCATTATGCATTTTTCTGCTTAAGTGTCTATTTCTTTTATACACCATTTCAGGTTTTAATATATGCTATGTTTCTTTTAACAGGAATTCTGGTTGAGTCCTGTGAGGACAAATACTTTGGAAGTGGTGTTCTTGTAACATACTATATGACTTTTATTTTGGTCTAGAATAATCATGACCTTTTTATTTTCTTTGGTGACCAGGTTGTAAGTCACTAGTATTGGTTGGTCTAGAATTATTAATTCGATTGATTGTGAGTCTGAGTTACCTCTAGTTATGACTTCCATTTTTATAGGGAGTGAGGAGCTCCATTTCATGAAGGTAGCTTTTGTTGAAATGCTTTTGTTAAATTTGCAAATAAAGTCTAGTTTTGTATCTCAGCATTTTATTTCAGTAGGCCTTTGAGGATAGATACAGTGAGAGGAGTCGACGAGAGAGAAAGAATGTGCTGACCCATTGCTGGCCATTGCTACCGGAGAATCTAAGGGATGTAAGATGATATGACACTGTTCTTAAAACAGATGTAGAAAGACATTATGACCCATCTGACCTTGTTTTTATGGCATATAAGTTGGCAGCAGTGGTAATAGACAGGAATAGATAGTCAAGTAGATAAATAGATATGTGATAGGTTACGCTTCTGAAGAGACATATATTATTAATAGTGGTGGGTGGTATTTGCATCTCAGAATAGGGATTTGATGCTTCAGTAATTCGGTTTAGGAAGGAGTTGTGAAAGGCACTTGAGTCAGTCTTTCTCGAGCCGCAGGTTTCTGTGTGTGCTTAATGATGCATCATGGGGTGCAAGGTTTAGTGTGTTTATAGGTATTTCTGGACTTTGGTTCATATTGGGGAATGTTTGGGGAAGTGGATAGTGTGCACAGTGTGTTTAATTGCGGTATCTTGACCGTTTGTATGTGGTAGAACATGCAAAAAACACGCAAGTGCTTTTCTTCTCTCTCTCTCTCTGTCTTTGGTGGAAGGACATCTTCACACAGTGGCTGTCAAGCAGTGGCGTACGTAAACGTAACTATTTTTTTACTGTTAATTTTAGTGTCAAATTTGAGGGGAACAAACCTGGTTAAGGGGAGTGGGTGAAATATTGCTTTTTTGGGTAGCACTGCAACTGATATCAGGCGTTGGCAGTAGTGACGTCGTCCCCTGAGTGATGTGTTGGCGACGTCATTAGTTTGGGCAGAGTTTTTGGCCTTCTTCCCATCCTCTATGAAACGCATGTGAAATTTGGGGTGTGGCTTATGTGCTTTGTTATTTTTAGCAATCGGCAGTTCTCATTGGCATTTAGGGTTTAATGAAAGGATTATTTAATTATTGTATTATCTCAGGGGATTTTGATTATTGGGAAATAATTTATTGACGGTTGTTGGTTTAGTGTGAGTAAACATTTCTTGCACGAGTGTGTGTACATTTCTTAGATTTTAAACTTTTTACAGTTGCATACGTACCTATTTTATTTTGGGCACATATGTGAGTGTATGCAAAGGTGGAAGCGGTTTCTGTAAGCTTACTCAGCAATTTTTTGCCTTGACGACTGGAGAAGCGGACTCATCTCCGAGGTTTGGTGCTCAGCGTTTTTTTTTTTTTTTTTTTTAGTGCTTTGGCAGATCCGAATTCTTTTCCCTTCTCTCTCTCTCTCTCTCTCTCTCTCTCTCTCTCTCTCTCTCTCTCTCTCTCTCTCCTTTGCGTTTGCTCAAGTCCCATTTTCTTTACATGAGGGTAGACTTCCGTTCTCTTTACTTGAGGGTGGATTGAGTGTTTTTTTTATTTTGTTTGCTCTTGAAGACTTGATGTTCATCTTGACCTACTTTGCAGTCAGTTGTGCGCTCGGCCCACCTGTTTTTTCCCCACTGGGGTTTTGATTTAATTGTGGGTTTAATTAGCACTTTCTTTTGATTTTGGGGGGTTAATTGTTAGAGTAAAGGGAATAACACTGGAATTCTTCCTGAGTAGGAATTTTTCAGGGAGAATTGTTTTTTCTTGTTTTTTCTTTTAAGGGGTTTCCTTTCGCAGGACTTGGGAAATTTTGTACTTGTGATCAGCCAAGAGTGAGTTAAAAGATTTATTTACAAAGAGGAAAGCTGCGAAAATGGCTAGAAGAGATAGTGATCAGAGATTCCTTAGGTCAGCCTATGGTTGTGTAGGGTGTGGAGATTCAGTCCGCAGTTTGAAGGGTTTTGTTGAAATTCAGAATGGACAGAGGTCGATGGTTGGGCTGAGTTCTCAAGCCCCACGGGTTCATTGTTTTAATTGTAATATGCAGGGACACATTAATAGATTTTGCCGTGTTAAATATTGTGGCGGTTGTAGGAGTTATGGTCACCCTTGGTGGTCTTGCCCATCGCTTAGACAGTAGCTTGGGTAAGAAAATTCCTCAAGGGGGTTTTTCGAGGGGATCTAGTGATCGGCGAGCATTGTTGAAAGACCAATCAGTTGTAAAGGAAAACTGGATGGGTGTTTCTTGTGATATAGGACTTCTGGGGGAACCCTCAGAGGCAAAGCCAGTGGTAAAAGGGTCTGTGCATGGGGTTAATGTAAGTATATTTATTGATACAGGAACCTCTTTTAATTTGATGAATTATGAGTTGTTCTGATCGATGTCTTCTGATCGTTCTTTGAGACCTGCTAAAGAGACAATATGTGGTGTTCAAGCAAATAGGTTACAGGTTTTGGGATACGTAGATGTGAATTTATCTCTTGGGGGTAGAACTTTTACAGAACCATTTTTGGTTACACTAGGGGCTGCTTTGGGGAATATTTTGTTACTGGGTCATCTAGCATGTCAGAGATGCAAAATCTCGGTTCATACAGCTGTATGTGGTATAACTGTTGGAGTAGCTGGTGTTTTTGTGCCTTACGAAGGGATGGATGTGAGTGTAGTGGATAATGATAATAGATTGGGTGTACATGAGAGTTTGAGTGTGGATGATGAGCATGTGCCGGTGGGTAAGAAGTGTTATAAGGGGGTTTTGTCGGATTATGTAGTTCTGGGTCCTGGTAGAGTTACTATAGTGAAAGTTTGAGTGAAAGGAATGTGTGGATGAGTGTAGCTAAAAGCTGAAGGGGCTAGTGTGTACAGGTTTTATAAACAAGGTATTGAGTTCAGGGGATACTTGGGTGGAATAGTTAAACTGTAATGATTCAGTTTGGAATTATCAGGAGGGTACTTACGGAATCGACTTTGTTGACTGGGTCGATGAAGATAATTCAGTTGCTATTGTCACAGATTTTTGTAGTTTTTCAGAAGCAGATTTACAGGCTAGAAGGCAGGTTTTTAGGGATCATATGGTCAATGCTGGTTATAAAGAATATGTTGAGGGCATGGAAGACGTTCTGGCTGAGTTTGCGGACATAGTCACACTTAAAGGGGAAGTTAGGGTTAACAAATGTGTTAGAACACAAGGTTCATTTAGAGGACAAGACTAAGCCTATTTTTGTTCCTTCACATAGGATTCGTTTTAAGATTAGAGAACAGGTAGAGCAAGAGGTTAATAAGTGGGAAGAGGAAGGGATTGTTAGGCCAAGTTCCTAACTTTTTAATTTCCCGTTGTTAGCAGTACCTAAGAAGGATGGTTCGGTCAGAGTTTGTGTGGACTTTAGGAAGTTGAACGAGAAAACCATTCCTGATCATTATCCTGTGGTGTGTTTGCCAGATTTATTTGTTGAGATTAGGGCAAGAATATTCATTCTTCAATTGATCTAATGCAAGGTACTTGGAAGTACCGTTTAGTGAGGAGAGCCGAGAGTACACAGCTTTCTCTTTGCTGAAGGGCACATTATGAGTTCACACAGATGTCCTCTGGCTTATCAAGTAGTCCTATAACATATACTAGGCTAATGAATACAGTTTTGCACGGCCTATTAGGGCGGTCCATTTATATATATATATATATATATATATATATATATATATATATATATATATATATATATATATATATATATATATATATATATATATATATATATATATATATATATATATATATATATATATATATATATATATATATACTGTATATGGACAATATTTTAGTTGCCACTGATTCGGTAGAGGAACATTTAGAAGTTCTTAGGAGGTTTTTATGAGGCTTAGGTTAGTGGGTTTGAAGATAAAATTTACTAAGTGTAATTTTCTGAAGAGGCAGATAGTATATTTGGGTCATGTCATTTCTAAGGAGGGTGTTAAAGTGAATGATGATAAAGTTAGGGCAATTGTGGATTTTTCTACTCCGAAGAATAAGAAACAGATACGTTCTTTCTTAGGCATGGCTGGATTTTTTCTTAGGTTTGTGAAAAGTTTTTCTATTCTAGCGTCTCCCTTGAAAGATGTCCTGAGGGATGATGTGCAGTTTGTATGGAAGATGGACAGCAATCAGCTTTTCTGAAGATTAAGAATGCCTTAGTAATTCCTCTAGTGTTGAAATTTCCTAACTTGGAACGTCCTTTCACGTTGGTGACAGATGCCAGTTATGATGATATAGGGGCCTGCCTTATGCAGAAGTTCGATGGAAGACTCCATTCGATTTCATTTTACAGTAGGAAGTTTAAGACACAGGTTAGTAATGAATGGCTATGGTTGGTAGTGGACAAAGAGGCCTTTGCTGTAGTGGCTATTTTAATTCATTTTATGATGTCATTCATGGGCAATCAAGTAGAGGTTCTTACGGATCATAAGCCATTGTTGGATTTTTTCAATAAGCCGGCTCTTTCCCCTAAAATAGCTAGGTGGTATCTGATAATCAGGGATTTTGATGCTAAGCTTAGGCATATAGAGGGTAGACATAATGTTGTAGCGGACGCCCTTAGTAGAAGTTTTTCTTATGCAGATGGTACTCATGTGTGTTATGTATCTGGAGATTGCATAAACTGGGATATTAGTTTAGTAGAAGCTAAACAGGATGAGGATGAGATTTTGGCAGATGAAAAAGCTTTTCTTTGAGGGGAATTAGTTAGGAAGGATTATAAGTTGCCCTTTGCAGGTCTTGAATTAGAGGGTAATTTGTTAGTTAGGAAGATTAGATACAGACGGAGGAATAGTGAGGATAAGGGTGATATGATGCAAATAGTTGTTCCTAGGAGTTTGGAGCCTATGGTTCATTGTAGGTCTGGCAGTCCACATTTAGGTATTGAAAAGACATATAAGAATATATGGGGACAATTCTTTTGGAAGAATATTCTCATGCCAGTGGAAGACTTTGTAAGGGGTTGTTCAGTTTGTAATGCTTGTAAGCCATCGAGGGTCATTGCTTGTAAATTGGGGTCATTTCCTATTCCCAGCAGGCCGTTTTCTAGGGTCCATATGGACCTTTTGTCCAATTTCTGTGAATCTAGTTATGGCCATAGGCACCTGTTGGTGGCTGTTGATGAATTAACTAAGTTTGTAGAGATTTTTCCTTTGAAGCATAAAACAGCAGAGGAGGTGGCAGTCACATTCTTTAATGGATATATTTGTCGTTATGGGGTTCCCAAGGTGCTGATTAAAGATAATGGTAGAGAATTTGTGAACAAGACATTAGAGTGTCTTGCAGATGTAATGGGCATTCGGAAAGTCACTATTATTCCCCCTATAAACTATAAGCTAATGGGCTATGTGAGTGGGCAAATAGGAAGGTAATCGAGGTCAGGTTGACTGTAGGGGGTAATGGTGTAAATTGAGATCAATATATTCCAGAGGTGCAGCATAGCATCAGTTCTATGGTCAGTGATACCATCTGAATGTCCTCCAATGAAGCACTGTTTGGTTGCCTAGAGCCAGGCGCCTTTGAGTTGTTACCTATTCTATCGGGGGATGATACTATAAAGGTTCCTGTTTCCACGGCAAAAGAGAGATATGCGCATCTTGCTAGGAATCTTGAAATGAAAATGCGGGATATGGTGGATAAGAGCAATGCAAAGCCAGGATAGAGTTAAAGTTGCTGTGGGAGATAGGGTTTTTTGTGAAATTAAATGTCAGGAATCAAATGAACTATGATCTAGGTCCTAAATTTGAAGGTCCTGTTCGTGTTGTAGGAGAAGGGGAATAGATTTGTTGTTCTAGTTCAGAATAGGGGTGTGTCTCGGGTGACACATATATCTAAAATTAAAAAGACAGGTTAATGGGAATCTTATGGGTTATTTCCTGTCTTGTACTGTAGTTCTGATAATTTTTTTAGTTCTCACTCTCTTTGTTTTGTTTTTTAAAATTGGTTTTAAAGGGGTGTGACTTGTAATTTTTATTTTAACTGGAGGCGTTGGTCCGTAAAGTTATACAAATCTTTAATTGTCCGAGTTCAGTTTTTGCTTTTATGTGTTGCAATACTTAGTTAAGCTGAAGTGCAAAATACCATAGGGTTTATAGATATATGGGTTTCTTTTTTTTCCCCGTTTCGAGGTCCGATACTTATAGGTTCTGTCTTTTGTTTTTTTATATGCTGAAGTTTCGTATTCCCATGACTTTGGGAGTCGTGGCATGGGCTAATTCCATAGTGAGGTTAGGCCTGGGTGTGATTATAGAAGAGGATTATTATGTGTGGTTGTTGTCTGATGCAATATCTTTGAGTACAGAGTTTCAGATTAAAGTTCTGTTGCTTAGGATTTTTTTTATGGTTGAGATGAATATTGAATGGAATCTGTCTGATCTGTTACAGGGTTGGCTAACCGAACTTAATGCTACAGTGGTTAGGGTTCTGGATAGGGTTAGGAAGATTTTAACATGGGTTCCAAATTTAGGTGTTTCGACTTTTCAGTTCTCTACTAGAAGGAGTAAGAGGGCTGTGCCATTGGTAATTGGAGCTGTTATGATCATAGGAGCGATTGCTAGTATGTCAATTGCTAATCTTGGTGAGAATTGAACAAGTATAGGCAGTATTTGCTAGCCACAATGAAACTTTGATGACTTTATGAGATAGTAATGAGAAATTACAGGAGAGTTTTGAGACTTTAAGGACTTCTTTAGATGGATTATTGGTCACATTTGATAGGATGGGAGGGAGGAGACTTAGATGTTACGGCAGCTTTGTCTTCCTGTCAAACTACCTTGTTGAATATTGAGAAAGAAGCGGAATACGTGTTATCGGAAATTCAAAAGCAGATTAAGGCAGTGGTTGCCACTTGTAAGGGGGAATCTTGGGAGATATTTACCTCTCGGGTGTTTAGAATTGACTTTAATGAATTCAGTATATCTGTATGGTTCTCAGGTAAATTTTACTGGGAAGAGTTTGTATGGGTAGTATCTTAAAGTTAGTTTACCCGATAGGGAGTTGCTTGTAGAAATTCCAGTTAGTAACTTGGAGTTGTTTCATATTTTTATCATACGACTTTTCCTTAGTGGTTTTAATAGTTCAGTAATAGTATGGGATAGTGAGGAGACTATGTACCTTTTGGGTTGACTGTCAACATGACCAACTTAGATTATACACCACTTCCTTGCAGCAGCGCCTCATGAAATGACTTCTATGAGCCTCAATGAATACAAGTTCAATATGGGGGAATCATCTAAGTTATGCCTGCAGGTTTCTACGCCTGCACCTTCATGAGATTATCCATGGTTTTCTGGAGAGATGTCGGGCGGGATGTCTACAAGTCGCCGTCGTTGCTGGGAGACATCTGTTTGGCACAAAGGATTCGTGGGCACCTCATTCAACATGGTCTTGTGCAGTCGCAAGCCGTTGAGGATATTTCGATCATCAAGAATTCAAGATGTGAAGAGAAACATGAACTTTTGCAGTTGCAAGCTGTCCAGATTATTTGGATCGTCAAGAATGCAAGATGTGAAGGGATGCATTCTACAATTAACTCTTTACTGGAATAACAGTTGTACATACAAGACAAGTAACTTTAATATCTAGTGCATATTGTTTGCTATGATTTTTGGAGCTGGCCTCTACTGAGCATTTGTTATGGATATTTGTTGTACCTGGGTGGGGACGCCCAGTGGTAGGTGGGCCGAGCTCCTATTAAGACTTAAAGATGACTAATTGCTGTCCTGTGAAAAGGTGTGTCCAGTGCAGGTGGCCTTTATGTTGACTTTGGTGTTGTCTGCGGTTAGATACAGCTGGTATCTGATGCGTTCATTTGTGCCTTCCGATCATGGCCAAGATGCACGGTGACAATGTGACAGATTGATGGAAGCTTTGTGATGTCTGTGGATTCAGAAGGTGGAGTCCTTCGAACACTGAACTTGACAGTGACGTCACACTTCAAGGTAGGAGTTATAAAGTGGTTGTGTGCATATGTGCACTCTCTAATGTGCATATTATCAAGGAACCATACAATGGGTATTCACTTCGATTTGCAGCTGGTGTGATTTGCTCTTTGAGCTGTGTTAGTGCATAGGAATAGCCACTGTGAGGAACGGTTTCCATAGCCACAGAATGTGAGTAAGATAATTCGTTAACACTTATATCTTTTTCAGACATTATGTGGAATACTCATTTTGCGTTGCAGTGAAACCCCTCTGTTCTCCATTATGCATTTTTCTCGTTTTCAATGTCTATTTCTTTTATACACCATTTCAGGTTTAATACAAGCTATGTATCTTTTAACAGGAATTCTGGTTGAGTCCTGTGAGGACGAATATTTTGGAATGGTATTCTTTTAACATACTATATGACATTTATTTTGTTCTAGAATAATCATGACCTTTTTATTTTGTTTGGTGACCAGGGTATTAGTCACCAGTATTGATTGAGTTTCCTGAAGTTATGACTTCCATTTTTATGGGGTGTGAGAAGCTCCATTTCATGACAGTAGCTTTTGTCGAAATGCTTTTGTTAAATCTGCAAATAAAGTCTAGTTTTGCATCTCAGCGTTTTATTCCAGTAGGCCTTTGTTTGAGGATAGATACAGTGAGAGGAGTCGACAAGAGAAAAAGAATGTGCTGACCCAGTGCTGGCCATTGCTACTGGAGAATCTAAGGGGTGTAAGATGATGTGACACTGTTCTTAAAACAGATGTAGAAAGAGATTATGACCCTCTGACCTTGTTTTTATGGTATTATATATATATATATATATATATATATATATATATATATATATATATATATATATATATATATATATATATATATATATATATATATATATATATATGTATATATATGTATATATATACATATATATATAGGGGACAAAAGTAATAATTGTCATAGAATTTTATTCAGTTATTGTTACATGTTTACAGTCTTATCACCTTCAAAGTATTCTCCATTTGAAAAATGCACTTATCAGACGTGTTTTCCACTGTTGAAAGCAATTCTGGAACTCTTGTGAAGTTATGGCTTTAATGACTCCGTCGACCTGTGGCAAAGTGGAGGGTGGTGGCTTCATCACGACAATGCACCAGCGCACACTGCCTTGAGTGTGAGACAGTTTCTGACCAAGAATGGCATGACCACACTTACCCACCCTCCCTATTCACCCGATCTTGCTCCCTGTGACTTCTTTTTGTTCCCCAATGAAGAAAGCCCTGTTTTGCTTGAAAGGTTCAGAAGAAAACAACGGGTCATTAAAAGCCATAACTTCACAAGAAAATTGCTTTCAACAGTGGAAAACACGTCTGGATAAGTGCATTGCTTCAAATGGAGAATACTTTGAAGGTGATAAGACTGTAAAACATGTAACAATAACTGAATAAAATTCTATGACTTCCGGTTACTTTTGGGTCCCCCTATATATATATATATATATATATATATATATATATATATATATATATATATATATATATATATATATATATATATATATATATATATATATATATATATATATATATATATACATATATATATATATATATATATATATATATATATATATATATATATATATATATATATATATATATATATATATATATATATATATATATATATATATATATATATATATATATATATATATATATATATATATATATATATATATATATATATATATATATATATATATATATATATATATATATATATATATATATATATATATATATATATATATATATATATATATATATAT
>NC_089796.1:31734383-31779383 GCF_040412425.1 Macrobrachium rosenbergii | reverse complement strand
TCTACCACAAGTGCCAGCCAACCTCCTATGGCGAGTGACTGCCCATCCCTGCTGGCCAAACCCCTATCCACCCAAATTATCGACTCATTGATTTCCCATCTTCGTGAGTTGCCATGGATATATTAGATATAATCTCTTGGAATAATTTTGGCATCAAGCAGAACATTCCTCCCCTAAACGTGTTCTGCAAAAACTTTAAAGGCATTATTGCATTACAAGAAATGCTCCTCTGGCCTCATGACCTTGCCATCTGCAATTCAGCACATGAAGACTTCAGAGCTTTCTCTACCCCATCTATGTAAGTTACAGATCACATTGTAGCCGGTCACCTGAAAGGGGGCCTTTCTTTCCTGTGGTACAAATCGTTAGACAATATATGAATGTGATGACCTATAGGAGTGGTAGATTGCTGGGTTTTAAGTGACAGTAAGGGACTCTAAGATCCTTATAATTGATGTTTATGTGATCTGGGAAAACAGCAATAATTTTCATCAATACTAAATGATCCTAAGTGAGTTGCACAGCATTATTCATGATTCTACTGCCAATCATATTTGTATAATCAGGGACCTTAATTCTCACTCCACAAAGCAATTTTATAACGAACTTACTCGCTTCTGTCAAAATCACACTCTCCAAATTACCAATATAATACTCTTTCCTCCCTCCTCCTATACCTATGTACAAAATAGAGTGGACACAATTACAACCTCCTGGCTGGACCACGACATCACATCCCCACAACTTCATGATTCTATTGTGACCTGCAACATTCGCTACGATCTTGCAACAGGCTATGATCACATCCCCTAACAGGTGTCATGCAGAACCCCATCCCTCTCTACCGTGAACCCCTAACTGATTGCCCACCTGTCATTAACTGGGACCTTAAAAACCAGCAGAAAACCAGATCCTTTAGAAAAACTACTGGAACCAGGCTGCGGTCAACAGTTCAGCTGGCATACGCCTTGCTGTGCACTAACCCAAAATATAGAAATGACCACCACAGGAGCTACTGAAAGAATTCTATTCGAATATAATTTCCACTATGCTTGCCTCCGGCAGGGATATCTTTGGATCTCGTCAAGGCAACTTTCGTAATATACCTGGATGGAATGACTCGGTTAAAGATTTGTATACACATCCATGAGAAATATTTTTACTGTGGAGGCGAAATGGTAGCCTGAGGGGAGGACACTTTGCACTGTTAATGAGACAGGCGAGAGCACGGTTCAAACTTGCCCTTAAACACTGCAGACTGGATGAAAAGCAACTAAGAGCTGATGCAATGTCTAGAAAATTAGAATCTGGCAATTACCCTCGTCTTTGGAAGGATATTCAGTCCCTAAATCCCAAAACTAAAAAGCTATCACAGAGAGTAGGAGAAGCCGTCGATGATGAGGCTATTGCAAAAATATGGGGCGATCACTTCAGCACTATTCTGAATTGCTTAAACGATCAATACTCCCAAAGGGATGTAGGTAACCTCCCTGCTGATAACATTCAGTTTCATTTCACTGATCGTATTATGCGAGGTAGCATCAACGATGCCATAAACAATCTACCTAACAATAAATCGCCTGGCTGCGATGGTCTACCTGCTGAAGTTTTCAAACTCTGCCATCCAGTAACTTACATTTTGCTAGCTGCTTTATTCAGTGCATGCATAATTCACCAGTTTCTTCCATACTCCCTACTCTTAGTTCATTTAACCCTTTCATATCTGTATAGTTATCACATCACTGAGGGCACATGAGCCCCGATGTGTCTGGGAGCGCAAATCGACAGTGAAAAAATAATATTTAAGGAAAATTCAGCAAAAATAGAAATTTTATGCCAACAACGTTCATTTTGCTGTCCTTTTTTTCTAAATGTTTATATTTTATGGTGGAATAGTCAGAATAAGAGTCCCAGCCCTCTAAATGCAAAAAAATGTGAGTTATTTCACGAAAAAAATCTTTACTTATTTTTATATTTTCGTTCGTAACCCAAAACTATGAATGTCAGGCGAATGAATTATTTTTTATGAGAAAGCCAACAAAATTTCTAAATATCGACATATAAAATAATGGAAAACGAATAAGTCCAGCTGGTGAAAAAATTGATAGAAAAAGGGCAAGAAACAGAGCGCTCTGCCCGGCGTATGGTGAGAATTATCGCTAGAAAAAGTTTTTTGAAGAGCCCTATCTCGGTTATTTTACATAGAAATTACTTTGTAAATATACGAAAATGTAGAGGAAAAGTTTTAGAATAAAGTGAGAGTCAAGAAAATGGCTTTGGTAACGGCAACAGTTTCATTTTGACGTTATAAATTGATTGAAACGAAAAAAATGTTACCGTTGTCAACATTATCGTTCGTAGCTCAAAAGCTGTAACAGTTAGGCGAATGGATTATTTTTATGAGAAAGCCAACAAAATTCTCTAAATATTGATATATAAAACAATGAAAAACGAATAAGTGCAGTTGGTGAAAAAAACTGATAGAAAAGAGGGTAAGAAACAGAGCGATTTGCCCGGCGTATGGTGAGAATTATCGCTAGAAAAAAGTTTTTTTTGAAGAACCCTATCTCGCTTATTTTTCATAGATATTACTTTGTAAATATACGAAAATGTAGAGGAAAAGTTGAAGAATAAAGTGAGAGTCAAGAAAAATGGCTTTGGTAAGGGCAACAGTTTCATTTTGACGTTATAAATTGATTGAAACGAAAAAAATGTTACCGTTGTCAACATTATCGTTCGTAGCTCAAAAGCTATAACAGTTAGGCGAATGGATTATTTTTTGTGAGAAAGCCAACAAAATTCTCTAAATATTGATATATAAAACAATGAAAAACGAATAAGTCAAGTTGGTGAAAAAATTGATAGAAAAGAGGGTAAGAAACAGAGCGCTCTGCCCGGCGTATGGTGAGAATTATCGCTAGAAAAAAAGTTTTTTTTGAAGAGCCCTATCTCGGTTATTTTTCATAGAAATTACTTTGTAAATATACGAAAATGTAGAGGAAAAGTTGAAGAATAAAGTGAGAGTCAAGAAAAATGGCTTTGGTAATGGCAACAGTTAAATTTTGACGTTATAAATGGATCGAAACGAAAAAAAAAATGTTACAATTGTCAACATTATTGTTCCTAGCTCAAAACCTATAACAGTTAGGTGAATGAATTATTTTTTACGAAAAAGCCAACAAAATTCTCTAAATATCGACATGTAAAAGAATGAAAAACGAATAAGTCCAGTTGGTGAAAAAATGGATAGAAAAAGAGGGTATGAAACAGTGTGCTTCCAATAATGTAATCCCACACACAAATCCCATTAAAAAAAAAAAAAAAATGCAAGATACAAACCCACATACAAACCCCACATTTTATAAAAGAAAAATAACATACAAACCAATATTCAAACCCTACATTTTATAAAAAAAAATAAGATACAAACCCCACATTATAAAAAAATGATTACAAAATATTGAAGAGAAACATTGTATGGGAAAAAATTAGAAATATTCATAAAAACCCATCACCAGAAATTTGAATAATGTACTCACCAAATATCGTGACCCTTCTTGAATTCCTATATACAACTCCTCCCTCAGGTGAAGGGCCTGCCATCTGAAGGGTTGCTGAGGGAGGAGGAAGTTGCAGGAGTTAGATGATTATCCGTGGTCTCCCTGCACCTCTTTTGGCAGGGCCTGACCCACGACTTGAAAGGTTTGAGTTGCTTCTCTGTGTGGTATCTGTAGAAGCAATTTCTTGGTGCCCTACACAGAGGAACGCTACATGCCTTACACACCCATGATGTATCCTTACATCTGCTATCTAGCAAGCAGATGTGGCATCTCAGCTGTTTTCCCTTGATGGAGGGAATCTCCCTTATATGAATGAGGCAATGTTCCCCTGGTGCAAGACGCTCATAGTTCTCCAGGAAGTTGGCACGCCGGCGTGGCACACCTAACAGTTCCGGTTCAATACCAGCAGTAGAGAGACCAGCAGCAGAGGGACCAGCAGCAGAGGGACCAGCACCAGAGGGACCAGCAGCAGAGGGACCAGCAGTAGAGGGACCAGCAGTAAAGGGGACAAGAATCAGAGGGACCAACGTCTGCAAGAGAAGGGGGCACAGAAGAAGTACGAGGAAGAGGAGGAGAAGGAAGAGGAGAAGGAAGAGGAGAAGGAGGAGGAACAAGAGATTCAACAGCAGCCTCAGGAATGTCAACAGCAGAATCCATAGAATGGGGATCATCAGGCTCAGAATCTTCGCCAGCAGATGCAGCAGCAGCAGGAACAGGAACAGGCAGGACATCTAATCTGTCAGCTACAGGTAGGTCAGGTAAACTGAGCAAAAGAAATATCACTCAAGGGCCAGTCTTCTGCGTTGAAGTTTGTAAGTGCTTCAGCACATTCATACATAAAGTCAAGAAGTTTGATTTTCTTACTTTGTGGGTGGTATTTGGCAAACATAAAGTAAGCATTCAGTATTGCCATCTGCAATCAATAGAAAGTAAACTTGCAGGGTCCACTTCATTCCCTTCCTGGCCATTGAGTAATATTTCATCAGCTGGTCAAACAGGTCTACCCCACCCATATACTGACAGTAGGTGCCAATAATCAAAGGTCTGTTCATTGTTACTGTTTCAAAACTTGTACCAGTAGCCCGTCTTACTCACCTCCTGTGCACAAACTCTTCTGTTTCTGCATTGCAGGCTGTAGTGATCATTGTCACTAGTCGAATGTCCTGCCAACAGATTACGAAGACGTTCCCCCTCCTTTACGGAAGTGCATTGAATTCAGGCACCCGTTGGTGAGTCAAAGACTTTAGAAAGTTAGGTGCTCCTTCCTTACAAGACGAAGAGTCCCTGAACAGAGAACACCATGAGAATACAACTCCTCAGCCAATTCAATAGAGTTGTAGTAGTTGTCCATGAAAACATGGTAACCTTTGTCCAAGAGAGGGCCCATTAGTGTGAACACAATGTCCTTCAAGGTTGAGTACTTCCTCCATATGTCAGGAAGTCAACAACGTATCCGCTCTTGGCTTCACACAACATATAGAGCTTGATACCATACTTGGAAGGTTTCTGAGGGTTGTAGGTCTTGATAGACAGCCTACCCTTGTATGGCATCAAGCCCTCATCCAATGAGACATTGCGTTCTGGGGTGTAGGTGGCCTAAATCGTGCCTTCAGGTAATTGATGACAGGTCTGACAAGGAATAATCGGTCGTTGTTATCTCGAGAGATGGCCTTTCTGTTAGCTGTATGAAAGTACCGGTTGATGGCATGAAACCGGTTCCTGGACATTATCCTAGCAAAACCTGGCATTGAAAAATTTTGCCTGTCTGCCAGTACATTCGCCTCTCTGGTGCCGGAAAATCCCCTATGATAATGATGAGGCCCAGGAACATAGCCATCTCTTGCACAGTTACAGGCACCCAGGATCCTTGTCCCCACGACACATCTCCTTAAGCATGTAATGTGCATACACATTAGTTTCTGCAGCCAGTATGCCAACAGCTCTCTAGTAATAAAGAGCTGGAGAAACCTCCGAAGTGTCGTAGGGGTAGGGGCATTCAACCCTGGCATACCTGTGAAAGGCAGAATCACTGGAGGCGTAGGATCCTGGGTCCACTCCTCATCAACATCATGGGTTGGTTGCCTGTCACAGCCGCTCATCCTCGAAGATCCAGACCTCCTCCTTCTTCGGGAACGTTCACCTCGGGCATGGCCAGGGACCACCTACATATACACCACCACCAGCACCCTCTGCCTGGACATCAGAACCACTGCTTTCACTACTACTACTACTCCTCCTAGAACGCCTCGGCCTCTTTGAACCAGAACCCAGGGCCTCATCAATCCCAGCATCACTAGGGACACCATAATATCCCTCAAAGCTTCCCTCATCATCACTAACACCCCTCCCACTCCCTGCATCACTGCTTTCAAGGAATGCCTCAAAATCAAGTGAAGGCCTCCCAGGATCAGCAACAGACACAGCAGCACCCTCAAGATTTATCACTACAACACCATCATCACCAACACTCCAAGCATCACCATCTCCTCCCCCAACACTACTCACAGCATCTCCAACACCCCCAGCATCACCATCCCCAGCATCACCATCTCCTCCAACACTGCTCCCAGCATCCCCAACACCTCCAGCATCACCATATCCTCCTCCAACACTACTTACAGCATCTCCAACACAGCTCCCAGCATCCCCAACACCTCCAGCATCACCATCTCCTCCTCCAACACTACTTACAGCATCTCCAACACTGCTCCCAGCATCCCCAACACCTCCAGCATCACCATCTCCTCCTCCAACACTACTTACAGCATCTCCAACACCTCCAGCATCTCCCCAAAACATCAACACCAGCAGGCCACTCTCACAAACTTACCTGTTGTCTTTTTCTTGGCATATATGCCCTTCTTACCCTTACCCTTACCTTTACTCACTATACTTACACTACCTGTTGCACCACTTCGAACAAGCATACCAACAGAAGCACCAACAGAACCCCTAATAACACCAGCTTCACCAACAGAACCCCAACAACAGAAATACCAGCAGCATCAGAACCCCAACAACAGAAATACCAGCAGCATCTCTCTCCAACTTACGAACTTTTTTCTCTCTCTCTCTACTTACCTCTCTCCCTGATGCTTACGCCACTTGTTCCTGGTACTTCACCAACACTAATTGCAGCCTCTCTGAACTCTTTTTTGCGTACCTGTAACACATTTTCTAATGCTACAACTCCTGTAGCCATTACCTCATCAACATCACTCCACTCAATCATTTCATCATCAGCATCAATCACTTCAGGATCGGAATCTTCTTCCTCCCACTCGAGACGAAGCAGTTCCATGGCTTGCTTGCTTGGTGTGAGGTTAATCCTTTGAGCCCTCCAAGAAAAGTCATAATCCATTAGCATACTCCTTATCTTGGCATCTTCTGGAGATTCAGAGCCCTGCCTACTAAAATCTAATCTTCTTTTATGAGATGCACTAACACGTTTTGTGCCACTTTTTCCGTAAAATCTTCGCGAATACATCTCGGAAAAGTGTTCTCGCGTCACGGCACGATGTAAACAAAAGCCCGTGTTGACAGCAGCTCGCACGTTAATGGGTCACTGAGAGAGAGAGGCGTGGGTGGGATCAGCTGATTTCATTGTGAGAATTTTACTACGCCTGGGATTTGAGCATGTGCATTATATGAACTACTTAGCTGGTGTATTGATACCCAAGTTACACGGTCCAAGGTATGATCTACCCATGGAAATCGGTACTTGTCCGAAAATAAAAAAAATTTACCCCTACCACACGTACAAAAAATTTCGGTAAATTTTACGTAAAATTACGTCAATAAAAAAAACAAGCTAAAGGAAGCAGCTGACCCTGGCGATTATCGCCTGATTGCAATTACTACAACTGCGTTGAAGATACTTGAGTCCATTCTTCCAGTGAGACTTCTCCTTTTCTACACACTGCTGACAGCCTGTTCAGCTTTCAAGGAAACCACTCAACCGACACC
The DNA here is from genome assembly GCF_040412425.1 of Macrobrachium rosenbergii. NCBI lineage: Eukaryota > Metazoa > Arthropoda > Malacostraca > Decapoda > Palaemonidae > Macrobrachium > Macrobrachium rosenbergii. Next base: position 31,771,857 of record NC_089796.1, on the reverse strand, counting down.
TGCATCTACATCCTGAAAGAATTGCTGAGCTATTACCTATCATCATCATCTCCTGTTTTCCTGTCTTTTGTAGATATGAGAAAAGCATTTTACAGAGAAAACTACCCAAAGCTCTTCCTGAAGCTGCGAAAACGAGGCACACCTCTATATTTAATTGGCATTTTATGTTGTTGGTTCTCACACATCAATTCTGTGTCGAATGGGGTACGTATCATTGTACACCTTCTGCTCCCTAAATGGGCTCCGGCAAGGGGGTATTCTCTCTCCATACCTGTTTAATATGTACACAGATGCCCTGAATGTCACACTGAACTCACTCCCAATAGGATGCACTATTAAAAAAGCAACAAGAAACAACCTCTGTTACCCCGACGATATGGCTCTGATTTCCCCGTCAGTGCAAGGTCTCCAGTGACTCACCGACACTTGCCGCCAGTTTGCAGAGTAATTTGATATCCTATACAACGAAACCAAGACCCAGTGTATATCGCTGCTCCCGAGACTGCTTAAGCATATTGCAGAACCACTGATTTTCCTTGGAAATCATCGTCCGGAATTCGTGCACAAATTTCCGTATTTGGGCCACATTATCACGGACGGCCTGAAAGATACAGCAGACATAGAACAAAAGCGCAGTAAACTATGTGCAACTGGCAACATGATTGCAAGGAGGTTTACCTTCTGTCACCGAGACATGAAACTGCTGCTCTTCTGCTCCTACTGCAACAGTATGGGTGTTCCTTTTAGACGAACTATACCCGAGAGACCATGAGACGCATCACTGTTGTACACAATGACATTCTGAGACGCCTCACAAACGCTCCTCGCTATCACTCCGCCACGCAGATGTTCATAGAAAACTGCCTGGATAATCTAAAAATCACTGTTAGGCAAACAGTGTCCAGTCTGATCACCTGACTGAGAAACAGCAGCAATTAGCTTATACTGTACAAAGCATCCTAAGCAGTCAGACAAGGAGATCTAAATTGTGGGAAAGATGGAATAATGAGGAGTCTGTTCCTTAAATAACGTATTCTGTATTTTAGCAATTATGAAGTGTCATCTGTAGAATCTGTCATTATTATTATTATTATTATTATTATTATTATTATTATTATTATTATTATTATTATTATTATTATTATTATTATTATTGGTTTTGTTAAACAAGATGGCAGTTTCAACTGCATTTATTTTATATAGTAAATGCTCAATTCGTCTTATAAATTTTTTTTCTTGCGCTGGAATGGTTGCAAGCAATTGACCAATATTCATATCCGGTGGTTTAGTGATGTGTAGGAGGTAGTTCTTGTGGAATGTCGACAAGTTCCTCCCTCCTTGTTATAGGACATCATTCAGGACAGGATCACAGGATAAAATGGCTATAATGTGTGGATTTTTCATCTTTTATCCGTGGTTGTTGGTCTGCAGACTTAGTCGCTTCATTTTTCATTGGTTATCCGGCCATGACGTCATTGGAAGGGTGGCTCCTGATTGGCTGTCTTCTCCTCGATCTAAGCCTACTGCTGATCGGCGTTGGTGCGATTTCTCGAGGAAGGCGGGTTAACCAACCATTCCCGAGGTGAGCGTCTCTGCCTCCCTCAGGCGTTGGAAGGGTGTCCTCGGGGTGAGGGTTAAAGTCGTCCTCAACGTCGGGCCGTCTTTGGGTCATAGGTGGGTGTGAGGGGCGATATTGCAGGTCATCCTCGGGGTGAGATCTCAGTAGGCGATCACCCTCAGTGCTCTGGAGGTCATCCTCGAGGGCCGTAGGTTGGGATGCGGGTCTTGCCTGGGTGTCCTTGGCTTTCCTGGGAGATATAGGGAGAAGGAAGGTCTCCTGAGTTACATTAAGGCTTGGTTTTTCCTTCCCTATGAGGAGCACCTCTAGGACGCAAAAACGACGAAGGTCAGGGGCGCTGACAATAATTTTGAAATGTCCAACCATGTCACTGTGGCCGATCCTCTGGTTGTGGGTAGTCTTCCAGTGATTAAAGATGGTTTCCTCCTGGGCATGGCAGGAGATCCGTTTGGAGAGGCGCATGGATGTTATGCCGATGTAAGTTCCGGGGCATCCTCAGAAAGGGCATGTGTATCGGTATATGACATTCGTCCTCTTCATGGGATCTTGGGGAAGGGCAGAGTTTTCTTCATCAGTAGACCGCACGTCTTCTTGCTCCTGTAGAAGATAACTAGTTGGATCTTGCTGCTGTCGGTGGGGGCAACGTTGTCCCTAATGATATTTTTTTTCAGGGCCCGTTCGTCTCCTTATATCGTGAGTGGTAATTCCCTTTGTAGAAGAGGGTGATCATCTCTGGTGTATCTCGTCTCTCCTCTTGGTTATACCACTTTTCCATCGTCCTTCTGTAGACGGCCTGGGTGCTCGTGTTGGGATGACGATTATTAACTAATACCTGGGAGGCCCGTTCCATTTCATGGTGAGTGTCGGTCCACAATGAACAGTGGGTCAGGGCCCCTCCTGGTGTAGGCGGTGATGGTGGAGTTCTTTTACCTCTCAGGGCACTCTCTGTCACCGTTCAGGCACATACCAAGGTTCGTAGGTTTGGTATACACCATGGTAGAGAATGGGTCCTCCTTCAGCTCAAGAAGGACATCCAGGAAGGGTAGGCAGCCGTCCTCATTGTGTTCAATGGTAAAGCGGAGACTGCTGCGTCGGTGGAAGACTGCACGCAGTTCATCAATCTCTTTGCTGGAACCGGCACTTATAAAGGTGTCATCAATATACCGGACGTACATAGATGGCTTCATGATCTCCGCAAAAACCCTTTCTTCCACCAAGCCCATGTAAAAGTTCGCAAACAGGACTCCGAGGGGGGATCCCATTGCGATGCTGTCTACCTGGGGGTACATATGTCCATGGTGGTTGATGAAGGGTGCCTTCTTAGTACATAGTTCAAGTAAGGATCGAAGGGCATGTTCGGGGATGGACAGGGGTCTAGTCGATGGGTCCCTGTAGACACGATCGGCGATCATCTCGATGGTGAAAAGGGATTCAACGTCCTTTGATGTAATGCATCCTCTGGCAGGCGCAACTCTAAGGGCATCAAGGAACTCTGCAGATGACTTCAAACTATAGGTAGAACGAATATAAGGTGTTAGGAGGGTATTGAGTTTCTTTGCAAGGTGGTAAGTAGGGGCGGGAATTTGACTGATGATTGGTCTAAGGGGGTTATTGCGTTTATGAGTCTTTACACTACCATAAATATAGCCAAGATTAAAATCGCCTATAGTTTGAAGTCGTCTGCAGAGTTCCTTGATGCCCTTAGAGTTGCACCTGCCAGAGGATGCATTGCATCAATGGATGTTGAATCCCTTTTCATCAACGTCCCAGTGGACAAAACCATCGAGATGATCGCTGATAGCGTCTACAGGGACTCATCAACTAGACCCCTTTCCATACCCGAACATGCCCTTCGATCCTTACTTGAACGATGTACTAAGAAGGCACCCTTCGTCAACCACCATTGACTTATGTACCTCTAGGTAGACAGTGTCACAATGGGATCCCCCCTCGGATTCCTGTTTGCGAACTTTTACATGGGCATGGTGGAATAAAGGGTTTTTGGAGAGAAGCCATCCATGTACGTCCGGTATATTGATCACCTTTATATGTGCCGGTTCCAGCGAAGAGATTGATGAACTGCGTGCAGCCTTCCACCGATGCATCAGTCTCCGCTTTACCATTGAACACAACGAGGACGGCTGCCTACCCTTCCTGGATGTCCTTGTTGAGCTGAAGGAGGACTCGTTCTCTACGAACCTTGGTATGTGCCTGAATGGCGACAGAGAGTGCCCCGAGAGGTACAAGAACTCCACCATCACCGCCTACACCAGGAGGGCCCTTACCCACTGTTTGTTGTGGACTGACACTCACCGTGAAATGAAACGGGCCTCCCAGGTATTAGTTAATAATCGTCATCCCAACACGAGCATCCAGGCCGCCTACAGAAGGACGATGGGGAAGTGGTATAACCAAGAGGAGAGACAAGATACACCAGAGATGATCACCCTCTTCTACAAAGGGAATTACCACTCACGATATAAGGAGGACGAACAGGCCCTGAAAAAAAATATCATTAGGGACAATGTCGCCCCCACCAACAGCAGCAAGAAGATCCAACTGGTTATCTCCTACAGGAGCAAGAAGATGTGTAGTCTACTGATGAAGAACAACCCTGCCCTTCCCCAAGATCACTGGAAGACTGCCCATAACCAGAGGATCCGGCACAGCGACATTGTCGGACATTTCAAAATTATTGACAGCGCCTCCGACCTTCGTCATCTTTGCGTCCTAGAGGCGCTCCACATAGGGAAGGAAAAATCAAGTCTTAATGTAACTCAGGAGACCTTCCTTTTCCCTACAGCCACCAGGAAAGCCAAGGACACCCAGGCAAGACCCGCATCCCAACCTACGCCCCTCAAGGATGACCTCCAGAGCACCGAGGGTGATCGCCTCCTGAGATCTCACCCCGAGGATGACCTGCAAGAACGACCCTCACACCCACCTACGACCCAAAGACGCCCCGACGTCGAGGACGACTTTAACCCTCGCCCCGAGGACGCCCTTCCAACACCTGAGGGAGGCAGAGGCGCCGCCCTTCACCTCGGGAACGATCGGTTAACCCGCCTTCCTCGAGAAACCGCACCATCGCCGATCAGCAGTAGGTTTAGATCGAGGAGAAGACAGCCAATCAGGAGCCGCCCTTCCAATGACGTCATGGCCGGATAACGAATGAAAAATGAAGCGACTAAGTCCACAAACCAACAAACACGGATAAAAGATGAAAAATCCACGCATTACAGCCATTGCATCCTGTGATCCTGTCCTGAATGATGCCCTAACGAGGAGGGCCAAACCAGTCGACATTCGACGAGAACTACCTCCTACACATCACTAAACCACCGGATATGAATATTGGTCAGTTGCTTGCAACCATTCCAGAGTAAGAAAAACAATTGATGGGACGAATTGAGCGTTCACTATATAAAATAAATGCTGTTGAAACTGCCATTTTGTTTAACAAAACCTGTATTAAAGAAGGTCTTTTTCCTATTATTATTATTATTATTATTAATTATTATTATTATTATTATTATTATTATTATTATTATTATTATTATTATTATTATATTTGCACGTTTATTGTTATTATTGTATTTTCTTTTTTTATTATTACTGTGATTGATATCATTGTAGAGTTTTTGCTTTTTCAATTTCGGTATTTAGCCTTCTGGACCCGACTTCTGTGCCCACCTAAGGTCCCTAGCTACAAATTAATTGTATGCAATCTGTTTTTTTAATAATTTTTTTTTTTTTACCATTAATCTCACTATTATTACTGTTATACTATTATTATGAATACTGTTTTTTTTTGTAGTTCTTCAGCAACTGTGTGGGTATTGCTGATTTATCATTTCTTATCATGTCATCTCATGTATCTAGAGCTGAAATGAAATCTAATATTATTTTCATTATTACTTATTCAATTTCAGATCAGTGTGGAACATCTTCAGGTGCTGATATGTATTAACTCTTACCTGAAGTTTAATGTTGATTATTGCAAAGACTGTGATGAATTTTTAATCTCTGCTCAACTGTTTGCCTTTTGATCGCAATGATAAAACGTAGGTCATTTTCTAAGAGCATTATCCTCAACTTGGTTGCAATCCAATTAAGATAATAGCAGATAATTTTTTTAACAACTTACAGTTTTATACTTAGCATATACAAAAAAGGGGGAGTGTAACCAACCACGTTATATATTCTTTCAATAAATGACATTGCTTACTCCATTTCCCCCTTGTCTACAAGGAGAAGAAAAGAACGATGTCAAATAAGTCCCTGGAAATTTTGCTTCTTTCGTTTTGTCGTATTTCTAGAGAGAATCCTTCATTCTCAGTTAAGCTTCTTTTATCAATTACTTACGCATCCAATACTGGGTTTTCTCCCTCATAACTTTGGAATGGTTTCCTTATGAAATACTTGTGCAACTCGTATCTGCTCTCCTTCTCTGTAAGTTAGGTCTCGTAATGACTGAGTTTCGTGTGTATTGTGCTCTCTCTCTCTCTCTCTCTCTCTCTCTCTCTCTCTCTCTCTCTCTCTCTCTGTGATGTTAGTTACATATTTCTAAAATTACTGTTGTTGTTGGACAGAAATGTATTATTATTATTTTTGGATAAAGTGGATCTCGTGGGAGAGGGGAGCGTTGCAGTGACATCGATGGACTTCAGAACTCTTGTTTTCTCATCGTGGTCCTTATGTGTTGAGAATATCGAGACCTTTTTAAATTCTCGACGTTATTCAAACTTGAATAATAATAATAATAATAATAATAATAATAATAATAATAATAATAATAATAATAATAATAATAATAATATAAAAAGGATGGCTGCATCGTGCGAATTAATCTTATATGAGTCTTCTCAATTTTCCTTATGACTCGTTTCTCTTTAAAGGAAAAATTGAGAAGGTTCAATATTAGATTAAATCGCACGATGCAGTCATCCTCTTTATCAGGATGTGCTTAACAATCGTTTAAGAGAGGGTTGACTTCCTTCCAATAATAATAACAACAATAATCTGAGTAAGAGATAGTAAACACTGCATAAAAAATTATTAAAATACTCAGCATAACTAATATCTATAGTAACGCACAAGGTGAAGAGTGCTTTCCGTTTTGAATCAACTAGGCGCTTAATGAAGTCCCAATTTGCCATGTATGTCTTATACGTAAGTGCAAGACATGTTATGTAACACCGCATGAAAGATGCTAATGAAGTGAACGCAGGAAAACTTTGTCTGGTGGACGTGTTCAGTTCAATGGTACTGCATCGTGAAAGCGCAGTATTACAGTGTATAAGTACAACAAGTTATTCTTATATTTAGGATGGAATCCTATGTACAGACTTCCATTCTGTAAATTATACCTTATGTAGCAGGATATGATTCCTTATTGTGTATACTTGTATAGCTTCTACTACACCTGTAAGGTGTCTGTTGAATAAAGTACAGCTCGGAACACATCTTTATCTTCATCCGAATACAGCACCAAAAAATCGCGATCGGCGAAGACGATGAAATAGAGAACACATACTATAGCAAAGTCCACCTCGCTTTGCAGCTAAGCCCCGCCCACTGATTATGTCATGACCATTCTTTGAAGGTGATTTGTTAGCAATGGTTTCGAAAAGTTGGTTAATCTGTGCTTCTTTTCATCTTCATTTATTTTGCAATGGTTGTTGTACTGAACTCAAAAACGTTCTGTTGATTATCAAAAGGAAACTTTATATTATACCCTGCAATAAAGTCATAATACACATCTCCCCCCCCCAAAAAAAAGGAAAATATGAATGAAGTCAGGAGAGTTCCGCAATGCTGTAATGTTGTTTTTCGTAAATGAGGTTCACCTGAATACGGAGGTGACACAGGGAATGTCTGCATTCGAATCGGTGCACTTGAATCACTGGAAAATGACAATTACCTTCTGATGTCAAGCGTGTTCACCATTCTAAATTTAACACAGACGTTCTCAGAGCTATGCAGACTGGTATTACATATTGATTTCAGGAATTTGACTACGTTTTAAGTCATAAAACTGACTTCATTGCAATTGTTTACACATTCGGTGGGATGACGAGCAGTGACTCCACTCTTCAAAACCAGAATATGCCTATGTTTAACTTAAAGTTCCAGTATGATAGGCGAATCATATTGGATATAATTTGCTGAGAATTTTCTTAAGAACATTATCTCCTTTCGAAATAACAAGATCACAAACAATGACACAGACCTATAATGTCCTGTCTTTATGACGTTTGGATTATAGGCCTATCTTATATTCAACCGTTTTATTGTGGTTCTGGTTGTGGTTATTCTTGTTTTTGTTGCTGCTGTTATGGTGCTTGTAGTGTCTTCGAGAACTTATCATATGGTAACCTAACATTGCAGAATAAACATAGACCTCTTCATAAAATACTGGTGTAAAGAATTATCTGGCTACTCTTGTTAATTGAAATTTAGTAATTTCTTTTAACAGTATTCGAGATCTTTATGAATATAGTCCACGCTAGAATATTCTCCTAACAACACACACACACACACACACACACACACACACACACACACACACACACACACACACACACACACACACATATATATATATATATATATATATATATATATATATATATATAGAGAGAGAGAGAGAGAGAGAGAGAGAGAGAGAGAGAGAGAGAGAGAGAGAGAGAGAGAGAGAGAGAGAGAGGGTAATCTACAAGAATGCCCCCAAAAGCAAATGAATCATGAGCTACTCACAGACTGGTTTGGATCATCTCATACATAACTTTTTCAGTTATCGTTTTTTTTTTATTTTTTCGTTAATTATTTTATGGTGCCTTCCTACCGTAGCCTTCATTTTCATTGAATGCCACAACAGCCTTATATTTACTCATCACAGTAATATAATTTGTTATTCCTTTTGTAAATATATTTTCAATATAATTCACTGAGAACAGTTTGCTAATTGTGTGTAAGGCTGAGACAGTCCTGTGATTGATCTGTGTGTGCCATCGGCTACGTGCCCACAAGTTTTACTTTTATTCCCTGTGGTATAAGTGGCGTTACAATTACTATGGCCATCCACGCATGTAATGTGTATGTGCACTTGCTTATACGTGTACATTCCACTTTATGCATATACATTATATATCGTGAAGGTGAAACTACCATATTAATTATAAGCTACTCTATCTCAACAGATACGGGTAGAAAACTATTTGCGATAAGACATTTACGTGTAGGCCAATGGCCTGTCATTGTCTCAAAATGTAAGAATTTGATGTGTAGGACTATGTCCTGTCATTGCCTCAAAATATAAGAAATTGACGTGTAAGTCTATTGCCTGTCATTGCCTCAAAATATAAGAAACCGACGTGTAGGCCTAATCTCTCAATGATATTAACATTTGACATGGCTGCACAAGTCTATGCTTCGTTGCAATTAATGTGGTCTATGTGGAATCGCTTATTTAAGCCAACACCAATTCAAAGGAAAAAAGAAGCAAGGTGCTTGTGCATTTAGGCTGCTCATGATAAAAAAAAAATGACGCACAGACAATATGCTCCAAGATCTGCATAATGATGTATGACTTAATGCGTCTTTTATCGGAGATATCAATTGCACACTTCACAACTCCGGGAACTCAAATCTGTGGTCACGATTCATGCACGAAACTCAACGTGACCGAGCGGAGTCAAATCCGTACAGGTAATCATTTGGAATGTTAACTAGTGTGACGTTACTCTCCCTTTAGTACTAGTCAACCACAGGAGTGCAGTGGGCGGGTTTAGCTGCAAAGCGAGATGGACTCTGCTATAACAATCATCTTATCCTCTCCCAAAGGTAAGAGGTTATAAACTTATAATGAATGTATGGCAGAGTGAGTCCACCGCTCTTTGCAGCTAAGACCCGCCCACTGCACGCCAGTGATTGGCTAGCTCTCGAAAGGGGAACTGCGTCACACTAATTAAGAGTCCAACTCCAAACGATTACTAGTACGGAATTAACTCAGTTCGGTAATGTTGAGTTCCATGCGCGAATGATGACACCACAGGTTTGAGTTTCCGGAGTTACGAAGTAGGCTATTAACATCTCCGATAAAATATGTATTAAGTTATATACTATTGTTAAGTTCTGATCTTGGATCATTCCGTCCGTGTATTTTATATACATACACACACACACACACACACACACACACACACACACACACACACACACATATATATATATATATATATATATATATATATATATATATATATATATATATATATATATATATATATATATATATATATCACAAACCTAAATATACAAGCATCTTGTTTTTTTGTTTTTTTAATTGGTGTTGGCCTACATAAGCGGTTCCTCATAGACCACATCAACTAAAATGAAATATAGACTTATGCAGCCAATTCCGATCATAGGGAATTAATTCATCATAATGTTCATATCATTGTGAGATTAGGCCTACACATAAAATTCTTATATTTTGATGCAATGACAGGGTATAGGCCTACACGTCAATTTCTTATATCTTGAGGCAATGACAGGGCATAGGCTTTCATGTCGTTTTCTTATATTTTGAGTCAATGATAGGGCAAAGTTCTATACATAATTTTTATTTTAGGCAATGGTAGGCCAAAGGCCTACTTATACTCCACTTATACCACAGCGAGTAAAAGTAAAACTTTTGAGCGTGTAGCTGATGGCAAACATACTCGTACTACTCCATATACGAGACATGTAAGTTACTTACTTATTGGTGGTAAATAACACCCCCCACCCCCCAACAAAAATAGATAGTGGTATATTTGCAAAATAAATAAATTCAAGGAGGCTGTCATGAAACAAAGCGGACCTTCAAAGACTGCATTTATCAACAAAAGAACAATGTGCAATAATATGACAATAATAGAAGCAACAAAAATATATGTTAGCCTAATCAAAAAATAACATTAATTCAAAGCTGATAACCAAGGTAAACATCAATCATCTTTGCTATATTCTGAATCCGAGGTGTCTTCACTAATGTCTATAACTAAACTTTCCATCAAATGGTTAACTGCTATATCTTTTTTTATATATTCCTCTTCTACCTTTCTGGTGTGACGAATACATTTTTTCCAGTCATCTGCATTAATTGCTTCTGTCGCTCCTCTGTTTACTGTGACTATCCGTTGAAGAGTTTGATTGGGATTAGAATTCTGGCTTTGAATCGATGACTTTAACTGAGCCCAAATCAGTTCGATAGGGTTCAGATGGCTGAGATATGGAGGAAGCCGTAGTACTTCATGTCCCTTTTCACGTGCCATTTCAACAGTACAAAAGACCTGATTGTGTTTGTTTAATTTAACAAGACAGAGCAGTTCAACCTTCAACAGAGATGGATCATGAGGAATTTTGTTTTCTGTTAACCACTGGATTATTTGGCATTTTTTTGAGTATCAGCTGGTACTTTATTCATAAACTTCGAATGGTAAGATGCGTTGTCCATGATGATTAGAGGATGACTTGGGATATTTGGTAAAAGTTGATTCTCAAACCATGATTGGAAACATTCGTGGTTCATAGAATCGTAAAAACCTCCTTTGGTTCCAGTTTTAGATTTGAACATGAGGAGTGCTCCTGGTATAAATCCATTATCTCCACCAGCATGAACAGTAATGAACATTGCCCCTTTACCTGTCTTCAATTTGGACCCACAGATCCGTCCTCTACTGTCCAACACTTGGCAACACATTCACTTTGATTAACCCAAGTTTCATCCAAGTATATCTCTGGTCGTGGATTGCTTTGCTTCCGACTGCTCTTGATTAACCTTAGGTATTTATTTCTAGCAGCAATCACACCCGTCTTTCCACTAGCAAATATTTACCACTTCTTACCTTTCTGAAGAGGAACCCAAGCTGTTTAACAATCCTTCTCAATGAGTTAAGGCTCCCCGGGAAGTTGATGGGTGGTTCCTTTACCCTATCCAGTCCGCGTTCATTCACGGAAGATCATTCCTTTCATAAAATGAAAGGGTTTTCTTACGTATGCAGTCTTTATCAAAACTGCCTAATTTCCCTAAAACTGGGAATTGTACTTTCCTGGCCGGGGGAGATTTTATGCCGCCATCCATAAATTGCTTTTTAATACTGTATAAATAGACTTCACGGAGACTCCCGTAACTTCAGATGTCATTGCGGTCAACTCAGTCTCACAAATTTCTGGGTTCTGACTTAGGAGATACCTATGCATGTTCAGGATCACGGCTCTTGTTCGGCTCGTTAAGGTGCCCTTCCACTGGGCCGGCTGAAACGACTACAGCCGCCCGGCTACAGCCGGCCGGCTGTAGAAACAGACTCCTACAGTGCTATTATTATGTACCCCTTTCCAATGACCCGTCTACAGCCGGTCTGTCGGCCAGGCTGCCCACCTCCCGACTCGAGCCGGCTGGGCAGCACTCCTCTCCGAGCAGTCCAGCCGGCAGGTCGGTCTACGATTTTTCTGCGTTTCTTAACTCAGTAGTGTTGTTTTTCCAGTTTCGATTTGTGATGGATGATTTGAAATTAATAGAATTAGTTCGTAAGCATAAATGTTTGTACGATTCCAAAGATCAGTATTATAAGGATACACTTATAAGAGACAATGTAAATGTAAATGGAAGTGAATCAATCAATTAATTAATTTAAACAATGTAACATTTTATTTGGTTTCTATTAGTTATATAAGAAAATGGAAAAAAGTCTTTACCTGAGAGTTAGTCCCAATTTCTCAGCTGGGGTTATTGGATTTTTATAAAATGGCTTGGTTTGCCAGATATTTCAGTTTCAATCAGTGAGAGAATGTAATTAAATTGAGCTATATTTACTCGGAAGAATTTTTCTAAATATATATTCGTCCTTTAAAACGGTGTCTTTCAATCAATATCCTTTGACATCCTTGTTCTTTTCGAGATGTGAAAAGTTCATGTGGAGATGACCTTTCTAACTCTGCTTGCATCATCTAAACAACATTCTTCTTCTTCCTCTTCCGCCAAGAGGTATTGAAGAAAGTACGTCCTCACTTGCATGTGCCATTATTGAAACTGACTCTTACACCGGCCACAGTCGTTGTAATGGAATCTGTATCGACGGCTATAGCCCATCCGGTTATAGCCGTCGACTTTAGCCGGGCGGCTGTAGTCGTTTCAACCGGCCCAGTGGAAGGGCACCTTTAGTCTGCAAGTAGCCCATGATTCATTTCATTTTGGAGGTACACTTGTAAAAAAGTTAAAGTATACCTTTAGTTTTACCAGACCACTGAGCTGATTAACAGCTCTCCTAGGGCTGGCCCGAAGGATTAGACTTATTTTACGTGGCTAAGAACCAATTGGTTACTTAGCAAAGGACCTAAGCTTATTGTGGAATCCGAACCACATTATAGCGAGAAATTAATTTCTATCACCAGAAATAAACTCCTCTAACTCTTCATCAGCCGGCCGGCGACTCGAACTCAGGTCTAGCGAGTTCCAGTCCATAGCTCTACCCTCTGGCCCAACGAAGAGCTGGTAGCCTACACTTGTAGATTACCTTGATGGACAAAAAGATAACTGTCAGTAAAGCTCTCTCTCTCTCTCTCTCTCTCTCTCTCTCTCTCTCTCTCTCTCTCTCTCTCTCTCTCTCTCGGTTATTATAAGAATATTCTAGCGCAGACTGTATTCATAAAGCTCTCGAATACTTTTAATTCAAACAAATTACTAAATTTCAATGAACAGTAGGCCTAGTAAGCAGATCATTCTTTACGCTAATATTTTATGAATAAATATACTGTATCTGTTTTTTTTTCTGAAATGTTAGGTCTCCACGTGAAAAGTTTTCGAAGACACAAGAAACATAACAGCAACAACAAAAACAAGACCAGCCACAACACAAACAACCACAGTAAAACGGCTGAATATGAGATAGGCCTATAATCCAAACATTATAAACTGCGTAAACCGACAAAAAAGACATTAGACATTGTCGGTATACATAATGCTTTTATGATTCTGTTATTTGAAAAGGAGATAATGACCTTAAGAAATTTCTCAGCAAATTATATCCAGTATGGTTCGGATAGCTTATCATACTATAACTTTGAGCTAAACATAGGCCTATAAATTGCTATGAGCTTCAGAACATTCTTTTTCGGTGACTTTTTTTTTTTGTCATTACGAAGCAAATCGATCATCCTTATATTTATATTACAGCTATGTGTGTTGATATCTAAAAGTATAAAGTTTTAATCACTTAAATCAATTCCAACACTTTACTCAATACATATTATTGGAAGTGGTAGCTGCCAATAATACTTTCGATTATTAAAAATGACTAAGTGAACAATAATGTATATCAGTTTTATACCTAATGTTTATTGAAGGGTGAAGAACACCTGCCTTACCTTCATACAGACGATTAATAAGTCGAATAGGAAGGCTCATAGACATATAGAAAGAATGTAGTGCATCGAGTGGAAGAAGCCTTTGTCGTCTGCAGTTGCCATAATCCATTGGTTGTCAGTTTGCGTGTAAACTCCAGTGACACTTGTGAATGGTTTTTTTTTTTTTTTACAGAATTAGATTCAACAATGTAAAAAATTATTTATAAAAGGTTCCGGGTGTTAATAAAACAATGATATATTTGCAAATGAAATTTTATTCATAACGAATATGTTTTAAGAATAGAAGTAAATATGCGAACGTTGAGCCTAAGTTGGCGTCCTGTGCTGGTTTTGTAGAGTGCAGTCACTGCTTGTCATTCCACCGAATGTGTGAACGATTGCAAGGAAATATATTTTTAATCATTAAAACGTAGTCAGATTTCTTAAAATCAATATGAAATACCAGTCTGCTGAGCTCCTCCGAGACAGTCTTCGTGTTTAAATTTAGAATGGTGAACATGCTTGATAATATCACACTGTAATCACCATTGCCCTGTAATTCAAGTACACCGATTCGAACGCAGTCATTTCCTTTGTCATCTCCGTCAGTGTTGCCAGATTGTCAGAAATTTCTGGAGATCTTCTGAAATTTTCAACTATTGTCAGAATTTAAGAAATTATGGCAGAATCTTCAGAAATTTCATATAATTTGACAGATATTTTTCAGATTTCTATAATTATCTCCAGAATTCTAAAAATGTACAAAAAATTCATCCGGCCCTAGTAAGAAAATATATTTAAACTAGTAAGAAAATATATTTAAATATTTCAAGTTTTATTACCTACCCTTTTCCACAGACACACAGAGAGAGAGAGAGAGAGAGAGAGAGAGAGAGAGAGAGAGAGAGAGAGAGAGAGACTAACTTTCAGACATGCCGGAGCCAGAGCCCGGAGGGAGGATGGTGACGCCACCGTAACGTCGCGTCGCCACCGTCCGTGACCAACGGTCAAGCAATAGAGCAATCGTACTATTATCTATATCTACTCTGTCTCTAATATTCGCCAGGTTCACACGGATTCGAACTTCAGTGTTCTTTAGTTTGTTAGCTTTTCGCCTGATTGACCATCCTCTGGTAAGATTCTGTTACACCCATGGGTACATAGGTACAATAAATGTAAGCCGTTATCCAACATTTAAAAGAAATATTAAATTATTTGTTGAAATGAGACCATAGAAGCAGCCTTGTATGTGTAGCAATTTTTTATTTTTTTTATTTTTAGTCAAGACCAGTCTATCCGTCCCCACGTGGTTGTCGCTGAGATTTTAGGCTGAGATTTTGCCGTAGACATATATATATATATATATATATATATATATATATATATATATATATATATATATATATATATATATATATATATATATATATATATATATATATATATATATATATATATATATATATATATATATATATATATATATATATATATATATATATATATATATATATATATATATATATATATATATATATATATATATGGATAGGTGTTGATAATTCAAGTGCTTGGTCATAACTTTCAAGTATAATATACGTTTGAATTTTTGCATAGAAATCATCTCTAAATATGCTTATGCTTTTGACCGTTGTCCTTTAGTAGTGTAGAATGAATATGGTTGGCAGATTTTGGTCTTTGCAAAGTTGAACTGCATCCCATTGATTTTTTCCATCTCCTATGCATTATCCTATGTTCGTATTGCGGTTTTCAGTTCACAATTATTGGTTGCAAACCTTCCATTATCTTAACTACATCATAACAATTTGTCTTAGGCCTATTGTAAGCTGTGTTGTATTAAGGTAATTAGACTCCCGTAATGCGTCAGTAGTCCGTTATTATCTAAAAATCTAAAATTCTTTTGAATTCATGTCTCAGGTCTCTGATGAAAGCAAATTTTCTCTAATTGTAGATGAAATTACTGATAAGGGATGTACAAAGCATTTATGTATGGTAGCACGTACATTGATAAATGATGAGGTAAAGGACTGTTTTCTTGGGCTCATTCCATTGCAGGATGCAACCGCAATTGCATTGTATATATAACTATGTAGTCGGGTTTTTTAGGGACAACCAAATTGACTACAAGCAGAATATGATAGGTTTTGGTGCTGATGGCGCAAATGCAATGTTAGGGGCGCATAATTCTCTGTCTTCACATTTAAAGAATGACATTAAGGGTCTGTTTATCATGAAATGTATATGTCACACATTTGCATTATGTGCCTCTTATGCATGCTTAACTCTGCCTAGAAATATTGAAGACTTAGCGCGTGATGTTTTCAGCTACTTCCAGTGCAGCCCCAAGCGAATGGGGTCATTTCAAGAATTTCGGGTTTCTGTTAATGTGAAACCACATAAACTTTTGCATCCATGTCAAACCCGCTGGTTGTCATTACATATGGTTGTATCCCGACTTTTAGAGCAATATGATGCATTGATTTTGTACTTCACTGAAGCTGCATTCTCAGAACGATCGCATGCTTGTGACAACATACTGCAGAGACTAAAGAATCCATTGACCAGACTATATCTAACGTTTTTGGACTTTGTTTTACCAATATTCAATTCTCTAAACAAATTAATGCAATCAGAGAGTATGCAGATTCATGTAATGCGGAAGTCAGTTTCTGCATCGTTCAAAACTTTGGTTGAATGCTATTTAGATGACAATTATTTAGAAAAGACACCACTAAACAAGGTTGCACTGAATGACCCCCATAAATTCAAATCCCTGTCTTCTATCTATTTAGGTGCTAAAGTTGGAATGCTTCTCTCGGAACAGCATGGCATCCCAACTCAAACACTTCAAGAGTTGCGACAGAGCTGCCTGAACTTTTGTATTGAAGGTGCAGCACAAATAAGAAAACGGTTTCCCTTCAATGATGTTATTTTTGAACAGTTAGAAGCGTTAGACCCCAAAGTTGTCAAGGCCAAATCATTGCCCTCCCTTGCTCCCCTTATATCATCATTCCCAGCTCTAGTCAATGAGACCAATGTACAGAATATAGACAGACACTGAATGGCGGCTTTTGAGAAATAGTGAGCTTCTTTCGGAAGAGTTTGAAACTCCAACAAACTTTTGGATCGCTGTTAAAGGAGTGAAATCTGGTGACGGAAACCCAATGTTTCCTAATCTGTCTGCTTTCATGTGTCTTCCTCACTCTAGTGCTACGGCGGAGAGAGTCTTTTCTGCCATAAATAGAATGAAAACGAAACTTAGAAACAGATTATCAACCAAAACAATGAGTGGGTTATTACACAGCAAAAGACTACTTGAAGAGAAAACCTGCTATAATTTTACTGTACCATCTGAAATGGTTAGGATGATGAACAGTGACATTTACAAAAAAGAAAGTGCAGTCACTGATAATGTTAATGACAGTGAAGAGGAAATAATAGAAGAAAACTAATATTTTCAGTATTTGCTAATGATTTAGGCTACATTTCATGTTAATTATTCCAGTGTTCTGAAATTTTCATATTAATCACCTCAATTTTATGAATACATAATGTTAATTAACCCAATATCATGGAAGTTACATTTATTTTGTAGTGATCTAGAATTTTTTCAGTCAAAGAAATATATGATTCATGTCATTTAGTGTCAAAAAAACTTGTCAGTTAATATTATATCTTTATGTTTGCTGTTATTAATTTCATCGTTTTTAGTTCTGTTTTTATGAAAATTATAATTTGATGAATAAGAAGCAATAATTATTTTCAGGTAAAAATTAATTATTGAAAAAATGATTTATTGGTTTGAATTTCATAAAAGAAGAAAATATAAATAGATAATCACTCTTCATGTTAATGTACAAAAAAAATTAGAATCTTCAGAAATTTTAAGAAATATCCAGAAATTTTGTTCAAAAATCTTCAGAAATTACACTGCGACCATCTGGCAACACTGTCTCCGTGGTCAGGCGAACATCAATTACGATAAACTATTGTAGCATCGCGGAACACTACTGATTTTATTCATATTTTCCTATTTTCTCCCATTTCTAGGGATGTGTGAGTTATGATTTTATTTCAGGGGATAATATAACGTTTCCTTTTGATAATCAACAGAACTTAATTTAGCTCGGTAAAACAACCATTGCTAAATTAATGAAGATGGAACGAACCATAGATTAACCTGTTTTTCGAAACCATCGCCAACCAATCAGCTTCAAAGAGTGGTCATGACGTAAGCAGTGGTCGGGGATTAGCTGCAAAGAGCGGTGGACTCTGCTACACACCCAAAATGTGGATGTTACAACACCACTGGCGTGACTTTTCAATCATATTCGCCTCTTTTTCTCAAAGGCGACTAAATGAGATTTTCCTGTTGCCTTTCAGAGACTTACAAAGACATTTGCATCCAGCTGTCTGAACCCTTCACGCTGTCTTGGATTTCGGAGGTGGGGACCCGAGAAGAATTCTTTTAACTTCACGAGAAGAAGAATTCCCGGTATGTGGATGCTTTCTTTGTTGCGTTGGACCTTGAGTACTTCTTACCTAGTTTCGTTTTTTCGCTTTTGTTTGCTCTAACAGCAATTGCAAAAGATGGGGATGTTCAGTATTTGTTTATTGTATTTTTGCAGCATATTTTTCTGTTCCTTTTATTGGTAGGCTATTTTGTTTGTTATTCTTACCCATTTTGCTTTTGTAAATTTCCCTAAAGCTTTTTCGTTGTGTTGTTTTTATTCGGATTTTTGGCATGGCTTAATTTCATTTTTTTTTATTTATCTTTTCTTTCTGTTCTTCTGTTGTTATTCTATTGTGCTGAAAAGAAAATAAAACACAACAGTTACTGCTGCATTACCCATGTAACCACTGGACGGAGGGTGAACCCGAATCAGAAATTTCTCACGAGTATTTCCTTGTTCCATTACTTCTTTCTTTTGTTTGGTTGTTATAATTTGTTGTCGTTATCTTTTAACGTGTTTTTAAAATGCCATCATTTTGCTTTATTCTTTCGCCTCGTGTTTGCATTTTTTAGAGAAAACTACGCGCTTTTGCATGCAACAAGAGGATATATAGTCATTAATAGTCTGTGTAAACGCCAACTAACAATAATTCAAAATTGTGTGCATGAGCTTAACTAAGGTGGTGATGTATTAAATTTTTAAATTTTTTATTCTCTCTCTCTCTCTCTCTCTCTCTCTCTCTCTCTCTCTCTCTCTCTCTCTCTCTCTCTCTCTCTCTCTCTCTCATCTAGTCTGTTTCATAGTTATTCTTATTACAAAACAGTTCAACAAAACAACTGAGGCAGATTTCTATTGACCCTTTGTGTTCCACATCACCAAAGCTTTGATGTATTATTTCCTGTTTTTCTGTACTGAGCGTATATATATATATATATATATATATATATATATATATATATATATATATATATATATATATATATATATATATATATATATATATGTGTATATGTGTGTGTGTGTGTGTGTGTGTGTGTATATATATATATATATATATATATATATATATATATATATATA
Organism: Macrobrachium rosenbergii; assembly: GCF_040412425.1. NCBI lineage: Eukaryota > Metazoa > Arthropoda > Malacostraca > Decapoda > Palaemonidae > Macrobrachium > Macrobrachium rosenbergii. The sequence continues at coordinate 31,752,333 of NC_089796.1, read as the reverse complement.
TATATATATATATATATATATATATATATATATATATATATATATATATATATATATATATATATATATATATATATATATATCCAGGGTGTTTCAAAATTAGAGCCCCCTCTACAGCATAAACTAAAATTGATATGGACAAAAACAAAAGTAATTCAGAACAAGTATTTATTTAAGTCTCTCTCTGGGTAGTTAATATTTTGTGCGTCCTTCATCTGCCTGTACCACAGCCTGCATTCTTGAGGGGTATGATTTCAGCAAATCGCAAAAAAGCTGAGACTCAAACTCCATTTCCCTGAGCACTTCAGTCACCTCTCTTCGCAGGTTGTCGAGGCTTGGTACACCATCATAGTTCACTGTGCACGATTCAACACAATCCTTTAAGACACTACCAATGTTTTCACACACATTAAGGTCAGGGGAGCTACCTGGAAATTCACTTGACAAGAAGAGATCGATACCACTGTTTCGAAGCACCTCCTTGTCTGAAGAGTCTTGAAACATGGTGCCTTAGCATGCAAAAATGTGACTTCTTCAACAGATAACACATTTTCAAGATCTTTAAGGAAAGGAAATACTCCACCAGAAAGCACAGTTTCTCTGAAGTATTCGCCATTCCATGACTGTCCTTTTTCTTTGATGATCCACATTAACCATTTGGCTGTGAAACAAAAAAATTCCCAAACATTCAGGGAATTTCACAACTTGGCAATAGCGCATGTCATTGCTATCATCGAACTTTGCAGCCCAAATGATGTCATTTTTATGATTTGGCTTGCTGACTGTGTAAATGAAGAATTCATCTGATGCAGCAACATGGAGAAAGTCAGCTTCATCCCAGTCTTTAAGAAATGAACCACAATACCATGCACGGTCTTCTCTCTGTTGCTGAGTGATGTTGGGATTGCTGATAACATGAAATGGCTTGAGACCAGAATTTTTCAACTCACGATATACAGCACTATAACTTCTCTTCTTTCCCCTTTTTGTTTCTAGTTCAAGTGCCAATTTACGTAGAGACTTTCTTGGTCTACCCACTGCCTCAGCTATGATGTCTTTTGACTCCTGAGAAAGGACTTCAGGCCTTTCAAGATTTTCACTCTTTTTGTAATGACAGTCATATGTATCTTTGTTCCAGTTTCTTTTAACAAAGGATTCATCTCTTTTAATGTATTTAGCTATCCAGGAACGTGAAATGAAGGGTGTGCCAGCATCCCTGGCCTCTCTGAAGGTTATAGCCCGGATTCGGTCAATCCATCTGATTTCCTCCGTGTCGTTAGCCATGGCTGTATCTAACTCCGTCACTCAATCTGAAAATACAAGAAATGTAAAATGAAAAATAGCTTAATAGAAACTTAAAATAATGTACTTGGAGATAGGCTATAGCAGAAAACTTCATAACTTTCCATTTGTTCTGTGGGGGGGCCTTTAATTTCGAAACACCCGGTATATATATTGCAATGGATGGAACCTTTTCCAAGCCACCTCACCATTTTTTTCTACATCTGTAACGTAGCAGAGAAACAAATAAAATTCATTTCAAATTTTTTAATTACTAGAATTGTGGGTTTCCATTTGCCCCTTCATGAACTCTCTCCTTCATTCCCCAAAATGGTTAAGCCTAACCCTTCTGTCTATCCAAATGACTGCCTAAAGCCTTGTTTTCCAGGTGACCATTGTACCTTCTTGGCATAAAGCAAAGTAAGGGCAGAGCCAAAAACAGAAAGTTGACCCTGCCCTGCTCTAAACCCTCCACAAGAGTTAACTGATGCCATGCGGCCTATACAGAAAACGTGGCAAAGATTGCCCTTTGCCCCACCTATGTTGGACACGATGTGTAATCTCCAAAGGTTATTTATAGACGATGCAATGGAAATCGGGAGAGAGAAGCACTCAGAACACCACCAAGGACAGATGTCCTTAACCTTGCCTGAACCTTAAACTTTCCACATGTTTGACCCGAGGTTCGAACCAGTATACCTTTGTAGTGGCACTTCTTTAAATTCCTCCTCCATCACCAGCGCCCTATCAAATGAGGACTCCGTCATCTTGATGAAGGTAATGTACCGGAATAAGGTTTCTTAGTCAGTCATGATTCCTTTTATTTCTCTGTTTGATTTTTCATTTATTTTCCATTGTGTGATCACCTTCAGTAATTTGTGTTGGAGTATTCAGTTTAACGTAATTATGCATTTAGTGTTGAACCGAGTTACTTGGCAATATCTGTTCATTTCCCTCAGTTCCCTTTGAGCAACTTATTATTCTTGCAAGTAACTGTCTTGCATATATATTGCAGATAGACCTAGGCTGTGGAATCTCTTGGCTCTATCCATGCACAGTCCCCCTTCTAACCCCACTGCGATGTTTCCTGTTATGACGACATCAATGGCGTAGAATATTTATTCTGTGTAGGATTCATTCATATAGCAGGCCCTTGTTATTACCTACCCAGTGATTTGTCATTCTTCTGATCTGTGTTTGTTATGTAAATATGATTAGTTAAGAGAACCCTTGAGTTTACGTAATTTTCCCTCAGATGAAGAAGGCCTAAGCCACAGATTTTCCCTTGTTTGTCTACAATTGTCCTAATATTGAGTCAGATGTGTAATAAATATAAGGAATTTCCTGCATTCATCCATTGCCGCCCAGAATCAAGTGAGTATCACCTGACATTTTGTATATATATATATATATATATATATATATATATATATATATATATATATATATATATATATATATATATATATATATATATATATATATATATATATATATATATATATATATATATATATATATATATATATATATATATATATATATATATATATATATATATATATATATATATATATATATATATATATATATATATATATATATATATATATATATATATATATATATATATATAAGTTCTTACCTGACCTACTGACTGCATTCCTTGTTCAAAGGTCCAATCCGGTGTCTATTTCGTGAACAGGGGTCCTACTAATACACCATGAGATTCTGACTGCAATTTTCTAAGTCAGGCAGGAAACTTAAGAGGAAAAACAGTTAAACTGGGCCTAAGGCCGTACTTCAACAAGAGACTGTTGCAGATAAACACTTAAGTTTACTTAAAATGTAATTTATTTACAATTAAACACATCAATCAGAAGACTGGGGAATGATAGGCAGATGCAACAGGGGGCTGCCACTAGGTTAGTTATGCTATTACTGGTTCAAATATTAAAGAGTCTATGATTAATCCTCTTGAAAGGGATACTGAAGAATTGATTGCAGTGGCCTTTTCACTGAAAGAAGCATAAGGCAAGTAGATGTTTCCACAGTCGGCTATATACCGTCTGCAATTTAGATAATGCCAGTGGTTACACAAAGATAATTATAATGATTTCGGGAAAATTGAGGGTTGTACAGAGGGTGCCAAGATAACTCGATTCTGTTACGATATGCTTGCATTAAAATTCACACTGAGCTATGTGAGTCAGGTCAGTGTGATAACTCGCATTTCAGAAAAGAAAACGAGAATGCAGTGTAAGATTAAAGATACGTGACCACTGAAAGAACTTCAGATCAGGACATTACCTTACAACGGAGCGATGGAGGGCCTCATTGAATTTCACCAGGTCTAGAGGGATGAGTTTAATGGGAATGCATAAGTATTGTGACTGGGTGGTCGAAAGGTGACCACGTGGAGGGGTTGTCTGAATTAGGACCTTGCAAGGGAATGTGTGTCGGTCGCTACCAAAAGGTTTCTGAGGCCGACGACCGCTGTTTCTCACCTTTTATGACCCCTGGGGCTTATTTTCTTGCTCCTTCCAGAGGTCACTGGCATCACAAGATGGCAGTTTAGTCACCTTGTTTTCTATGTTGGAATCTTTCGAATCCTGGTGACTTCTGGCAACTTATGTTTGCCAGTTTTTATGGGGGACTCAACTTTTCTGGCTGATTTTCGGCAGGCTTCGTCTCCATTCACCTTTGATCTAAAAAGAGGTAATTCAAGCAGTCACCAGATCTTTAGGAAAGATAAACAGATGCACCAAAAAGGGGAGCATGGAAAGAAATTTATGTAAGGACCGAGTTTTTCATGCCCTTCCTCAGCTAGGTATCAGTATGAAAATTACTTTATTTGGATTGCAAGGCAGTTTGGAGGTTTGGGTTTGATTAGGAAGTGGTTTCCCACTTAACAGCTCCCCTACAAAGTTGACAATTGCGCCTTGAGTTGGGTGGAAATGTCAACAACTAAGTGAACTCAACTGAACAAACTGATAACTCATTACTTCCCTTATGTGGTAACATTATATTTTGGAAAGAACTAATTAATTTTGCAAGTAAGTCAAAAGCAAAGTACATCTCATTGATTTTTAAATTGGGCGTTACGTAGTTTATGTTACGCTGCAAGTTAAATTCATATATCTTTCATGTTATTACATTAAAGTAGTATTATAGCAAATTCAAAATCAAAAGTTCTGGGAATTAATATTTCAAGAATCTATGTAACAACACAGAGAACAATAATAGGATTAGTACGGCATTAAAGCCTCAGGTTAGACATGCGCCTAATTAATAAGATTACTTTGACAGTCCAAAGTCATGCTGTTAAGGTGCCTTGAAGAGGCATTACAACGAAGTATTAATGGGCTTAGGTTAAGTGGTGCGACGATACTTGTATGTGGCGGCACAGTGCCAGATGTGGCACTAACAACACGGGTGCCTTGAGGTATGAAGCTAAGTACAGTGAAGGCCAATCAAGTACGTAAGGTACATAGGCGTTGCGAGCCACAAGTAAAACAAATGGCAGATGGAAGAGTAAGTAAAAGTTATGATTAATATACCAGAAATACATTTCTTAGCCTATGAAAGCTGGCTAGTTTCATTCTTTAGCCCCATAGGGCATTAAAAGGTAGCCAGAGGGCGCGACCCCTCTGGCAGGAGCATCTGCCAATGGCAATGGCACTGTGCCAGGAGTGGCACTCATGCGGTTAGGCTGAATGGCTCTGTTATATTCAATTTAAAAGTTACCATGCCTTTGTAGGCATTAAATAGGAAGTCAAAGGACTTACGGTATAAAAAATTCTGGAGATTGCACTCTGCATTGGCAGAGTGGGAAGCAAATTAAGATGAAGAGCCATTTATAGGATTATGCAAAGGGTTCATGAAGTGACAAGATTATCAGGAAAATATTAAGATAGAAGACTGGAAAGAGAGAGAGAAATTATCAGAGTAGTAGAAAGAAACATTACAAGAAAAAGTTAAGTCACACAGTTGTGAGAAGAATAAACAGGGGAAGAAACCTGGCATCCTCTGGACAGAGGTGCAAAAGTTCTTTGTAAGATAAAGGTGAGGCACTGTGCCAGAGGGCACTAGTGCGAGGAGAGCTCAACAGCTCTTAGTGGGCTACCTGGATTTACCTGTGCCCGTGACCTTTCTTCGGTTGACCTCCTTGTTAGGGGAATCGGTGGAACCGAGTCCGAGGGAGACATAAAAGTACCACCTGTTCTGGTTTCTTTGATAGCTGAAGTTCAATTACCAGTTGTCGCAGTTCCTTGAATTCATCAGCCAGTTGCGATATAGCAGAATCCTTTTTCATGGTTTTGTCTGCAGAGGACTAGGGAGGAGGAGAAGAGGTCGTGGTGGGCATGAGAGGCTTGCAGGTTGCCATGACCAGCTCAGGCATGGGTTGCAAGGCCTCACCTTTGTGTGAGCTTCAGTTTCGGTCAGAAGAATTCGGAGGGGAACCAAGTATATTGTGGATTGGCTCTTGCACCGGCACTGGTAGTGGTGCCAAGCTGGAGGGGGAGAGGCAACCTGGACTGGTATCCCTTGGAGGAAGATTCAGGGTGTGCCTTGGCACTGGCACTGGGGCAGGGCCTCGCACTGGAATGTGATTTGTCAGGGCTCGACAGTCAGAGCCTGGCACTGCTCAGGGCGCTCAAGTGGCACTGGTAGTGGGTTTAAGGCAGGTCCTTGATGACCCTTGGTTTTTTATTTAGTTGTGGAGGGGTTAGGATCCCTGGATGTTGGTTGGTTTTGCTTTACTAGGGCACTTTGCCCATAGAGCGAAGTGTCCTTGAACCTGACAAGTGGTGCAATAATTTTTGCTGTAATCTATGTGTGGCACTGTCCCACTGGAGGGGCCAGACCCTTTGTTGTTCATTCCAGAGCCAGATGTGGCTCGGTTTGGTGTGATTTCATTGGGAGACTTAGTGGGAGTGCCTGGCTGATTCTCAGTCTTCAAGCAGCACTGTTCCATGGAGTGCCCAGATTTTTTACAATAGCTGCACACGGGCTTCTTGTGAGGATGACCACTCTTGGACGGAGGCTGACTGGAGGTAGGGGAAGAGGGCCAAATCTTATGGCACCAGGAACTGGCTGTAGGATGGTGAGTGTCCCAGTGGTCTGCCAAACGGCAGCACTCATGTAGCATCGGAGGGTTCTTATCTCAGAGGTAAGTAGCTAGGGCCAGAGGGGCGTAGTGTAGGAAGTCCTTGAGCGGGAAAGTTTCTATTATTTCCCCACAGAAGTAGCGTTGCGGGATTCTAGCCACCACTTGAGAGCTCGGGACTTATGGCATGCCCAGTCAGCCCATGTTTGACCCGCCTCCTTAGGGTGTCTTCTCCAACGTTATCTCCATCTTTGGGGGTGAGCTTGTAGGCCTTAATAATGGCCTTTCAGACCTCCGCAAGATTTCCACAGTCTGCCAACGGGATGGAGCGGAACGCGGTTTGGCCCTTTCCCTCCAGATGTTTTGACAGGAGCATAGAGATTTCTGCGGACTGGGGCTTAAAATTCCTGACGACCTCTTCCACATGGTCAAGCCAGGGCTCGGGCTCCGGGTCATTCCATTTTGGCATCATGGAGCTGGCAGCAGTGATAGAGGACAGTGAAGGTGTGGTTGCAGGGCTACAGACCCCTTGGGAGGCCATGGCGAGTTCATGGGCACTATCTTTCTCCTCCTTAGCTAGTCTTTCTTGCCTTTCTCACTCTTCTTTGGCTTCTCTTTCCTTGCCCTTTTTATCGACCCAATCTAGCAGTTCTCGGCCCTTGAACCCCATGGTTTTCCCAGCGGTGACAAGGGCTGTGATTTCATCACAGTAAGAAGTCATATTGCTGAGGCGTCGAGGGAAGTTTTCTTTTTTATAGGGAGCAGGCTATATTATCCCAACTAAGCGTAATTCACAGGCTCAAAGAACGAGCTCTTAAATGAAAGTAACTAGTAGCTTGCAGAGCGTAATTGGTTCTTAGATGAGCGTAATTAATAAATTGTTCGAAGAACATGCTCTTAAATGAAGTAACTAATAGCCTGAAGGGCGTAATGAGTTCTTAGATGAATGTAATTAATAAATTGTTCGAAGAACGTGCTCTTAAATGAAGGTAACTAGTAGCTTGAAGAGCGTAATGAGTTCTTAAGTGAACGTAATTTACAGATTGTTCTAAAAACGGCTTTTAACTTGAGGTAACTACTGTAGAAGCTTGAAGGGCATGAGGGTTCTTAGATGAACGAATCTAGGTTGTGTGCTTAACGTAAGGTTCCCAAAGGCACGAATTTACCGAGTCCTTAGAACGTAAAGGTTCGAAAGTGAACGACTCTGGCGTGTCCTAGAACGTTAATGACTGAATTTAAGATGTTCTGAAAACGTAAATAACGTTCATAAGTGAACGACTCTGGCGTTTCTTGGACAAAAAGGGAAAATCCTCAAAGGAATTAATATAGTTGTCCATAGAACGTGGGCGTTAGTAATTGAACGGCTTTATTATGCTGAGAAACACCTATGGCTGAAGCAGATGAGAGTACACTGTGAAACAAGTTTTCAGTAGCATACATCCTTACTTGGCAAAATAACTGAGCTGCCCGCAGTACGAAGGTTACCAAATGCAAATAATAATTTATGACGCTGTTATAAATTTCAGTGCCGAGGCGAAGTAAATAAATCATCCCTGATATAACCAGTACAAAACGCTTACAACTGACATGCACGGGTTGAATATTTTTCTTGTGGTCAAGTCCGCAATGTATTTACCCTATTTATAAAAGTTGCCTGACTGGCACGTGTCTAAATAGTACGGTTATTGACACAATGGTTCCTCTCGCGAGGTATTTGATAAGGGGGAGGGGGGGCGACAGCTGGGTGAAACTCGTGCTGTTCGTTGTGAGCTAAATCTCGCGGGAAAAGTTAAGAAAAAGACGAATGCTGTTGGAATGGGTTTTCCCAGCTTGTCACTCAGGATTTATGAATGCGTAGAAATTCACTCGATTACTTATAGTTAAAATGGCGGTCAAAGGCAATGGGTTCGGGATTGGCAATGGGTCACGTGTCCGCAAATGAGATGATTTTTTCTTGGGCGCAACAAAATAATTATTTAAAATTTTAAATAGGATTTTTACGAAAACCTAACGCTTTTGCTACGACAAGCGAGAGAGAGAGAGAGAGAGAGAGAGATATGTACTCCAGTGAACCAAAAAAATTCTGAATGGGCTATAGTTCGTTGGCCGTATTTTACGGTGTACCTATCTAACTTTTGGACGACAAATTGTCCAGAGCACATGGAAGAAATAAGCGCACTATTTCCTTTCTTTATCACTTGCAGTCGTACTTCACTGCTTAGCTAATCCTAGCGTTTAAGACATGCAGACTACCATGCATTAGTCACAATTCTTGTGTTTTGGAAGATACGTTCTCTCTTCGATATGAAAAATCTTGTTAGCATGCACGTGGCCTTTTGTTTCCTAACAATGTGCACAGTCACGGTTTTATCCGCACCTATGATAAACTAAAAATAATACCGTCGTACTTACACTGTGGGAACTTGCTTGCTTGTGCTTATTTTAGGATTTACGTTACCAGATTCATTTCTAATCTCGCGTCCAGCTTTAGTGAAAGCTACTGTCTGGAATCTACGATTCTAGGCATCGGTCGCCACTTTTAGGTTCTTACCATGACCAAGAGCATGGGAGTAATGTGATCAAGTGATGAAAACTTCATGATACCTGTGTGTTCAGAAGACTAATTCACATGTGGTCAGGTCACCTATGACGTAATGGATTTGTACCCTCGTATCGAACACTGAACATGACAATGACATCGCACTCTGAGGGAGGAGCTAACAAGTGAGTGTGTGCATAGTGTTCCCATGCGCTTTCTTGGGGAGAAACTATTGAACCACTATTCAGTTTGATTTTCAGTGCTATAGTAATTGCACCTTTTGGAGTGTAGTGAGACCACTACCTTGGGGGATGGCTTCCCAATGGGCAGCTTAATAACATTTTTATTTTTCAAACATTATTCAGTGGTTTGCACCATTGCATTGAACCTCTCTGTTCTTTGAGTATTTTATTGTTATGCATTTTTGTTGTTTCACATGGTTTTTTTATGCGCCATGAACCAGGATTTATCAAGAATGGTATTTCTCTTAACAGGAATTCTGGCTGGGTCCTGTGAAGACACTGAATATTGGAAAAAGGTGTATTTTACTTGATTATGTGATATTTACTTTTGATTCTAATTTCTTTGACTTTCAAACCTGTGGTCTGCCAAAGATCATATTGTATGACTCTTGGCTTTGGCAGTTATGCTTTTGTTAAATTTCCAAATAAAGTCTAGTTTTTATATCTCGGCATTTTAATTCAATAAGTCTTTAGTCTTGGTTAGATGCAAGTAGTGCCACGACCGTAGATTTGTACGCTTTCATAACAACCGTGCAAACTAGCGAGGATGGGGCTTTGCAATCGGTTCATTTACTCGGTGATGCAAGCAGCACTTATTCATCTGTCAAATTACAAATAAAGCTAATATAAAAAATGTTAAAACCACACTTTTATTTCCAAGTTCGCCAAAAAGTATGAAATTAAACTTTCAGTGATCCACAATATTAATGGTTACTTACCCTTAAACATAAAAGCATTGGGTGCCTATTTACATTATCTTGTATTCTTTTCCTTGCTTTTCTCACAAAACTCTCTGGTATGCACGACGTTTGTGCTTACTTATGCCTAAACATAAAATCGTGGGCCGCTTACCCTAACTTGCATACAATTATATACAGACATGTATTGTACTGTATTATATTGAAAACGTACTTTATTGATACATTGCGTATATACATACATAAGTAATGAAACAACTTTATGGATGCAAAATTTCACGTCAGTAATGCGAAGTGTCAAGCAATTTCTGACTGTGACGTGTATAGCCTACCCCTAGCGGTTCTCGAGGAAGCTTACCAGGTATGGAACCAAATTACATGCAAGTTGCCTTCATTGCTTTCACAAACCTCTTCAGGTCTGAACCAACTTATATCATCACTAGGTACAAAGCAAGATTTAATACCACATATCCGTGCTGTGAAATCTTGCTTTAGGAAACTCTCAGTTTAAATATGTCTGTATAGAATTGTGTGGTAGTTCGGTGAGTACACGCCCCAGGCTTTTATGTTTAGGCGTAAGTGACCATTAATATTGTGGACCACAGAAAGTTTTATTTTATACTTTTTGGTTCGTTTTGAAATAAAAGCGGGGTTTTAAATTTGTTTTTAATTGGTTTTATTTCATTCCAAAACTTTGTATCTACTCTTCTATCCTTTCCGTAACTTCCCTCATTACTTTAACCACAAAAATAGTACACAGCAAGCGAAACAACCCAAACCGTGTTTGAAAATATGAAAACCCAAAATTAATACCCGTACTCACAAACAAGCTGCGGCCAAAAAAAAAAAAAAAAAAAAAAAAAAAACTGTAGCAGACATCCCTCAAACATGTGCACAAGTAATCATTTGGTTTTCAACAAGTTATTGCGATGAGTTTGCTAATCCCACACCCTTTTTGATTCCAGTTGCAGCCACCAAAGGCAATTTGGATTTGTAACTGATAATCATCAGCCCAATATGATTTTTTTGTATCTATTAACATGTATGTGTTTATGAATCATCATAGGAGAATTCATGTATGTATAAATTCCCGGAGAGAGAGCGACTTTAAATAAAAACCAAATGGCAGAGACTTTGGATTTTCGTTCGGCCATATGAAATCCTCTTAATGAACTCTCTTGAACTGAAAAGGATCAGAGTTTTAGAATTTAGTCTATTTAGATTTATGCATAAGTAGTCTATCTTCCTTATGTAAGAAACCTTGATTAATTTCTCTCTCTCTGTTGCTGGACTCAGACCCCACAATCCAGTGTTCCTTTCACTGTGTATATACCGTATGTTGAAGATCGCATAGTTTGGAAATGATAAGTTTTTAGTTTTCTGCAAAAGAAAACTATTGTGATGGCTTTGTCTGTCGGTCAGCAGTTTTTCTGTCCGCCCTCTGATCTTAAAAGCCTCTGAAGCTAGAGGGCTGCAAATTGGTATGTTGATCATCCACCCTCCAATCATCAAACATATCAAATTGCAGCCCTCTAGCCTTAGTAGTTTTTATTTTATTTAAGCTTAAAATTAGCCATAACTGTACTTCTGGCACAGCTATAGTACCAACAACGCAGACCACCACCGGACAATGGCTGAGTTTCATGGGCTGTGGCTAAGAGTTTCATGGGCCGTGGCTGAAAGTTTTATACGGCATTATACGCTGTACAAAAACTCGATTGCGCTGAAGAAAATTGGAGCAATTTTTACTTGTTTTGTTATTTACTGACTGAATGAACTTCGTTCCTCATATTTCCACTTAGCTTCGGAGGAATTTTCGTTAAATTCGCCTCATTAAAACAGGTGATTAACTCCACTCCAGACTCTTGATATGATCTTCATTTCAGTGTTCACCCGGATGACTGGATCTCGGACAACAGCTACTTTTCCCATCAATCGCGATGGTGTAACTCAGAACTTTTAGTAAGATTTTTTCCTTAAATTTTAAACATATTCTAACTTTCTGTTAATCTATATATCTGCCATTACTCATTATGCTTTAATTATCTATGACGTTTTTCTGTTCATACACGCTGAAATTGAGACTGAGTACAACTGTCTTATTCTTTTGTTTACAAGGTAACAGTTTTCAAGGGATTATTCCTCCATCAAACTCTGCTAATTATAGCAATAGATCAAAGAAAGGATTCTCCCCCTCTCTCTCTCTCTCTCTCTCAGACACTTCTATTTACATGTCAATAACACTGAAATGACGTCCCTCACTCTCTTTCTAATTAAAATTTTGTATTAGAGAAGTCTCTCGCTGTCTCTGTCTGTCTGTCTGCCTGTCTGTCTCTGAATGCTAATTACATCACATATATTTTGAATGTATTGCATTTATAGCTAGAATCCTCAAAAGTTCAAAGCAGCCTGTTGCTACTGTAATTCAAAATATGCGCATATTAATCGAGAACTAACTTCGCATTCTATTAGCTTGCAGAGAAAGTTTCAAAGGAAGAGAAACGCCAAAACTGAGAATAGGAACAGGAGAGAAAAGAGTAAGAAAATAAAGACAAAGAAATATAGATAAACTTCAGCGTAGGTACACAACACTATTTTAGTTTTCTGGAAAAGAAAACTATTGAGATGGCTTTGTCTGTACGTCCGCCCTCAGATCTTAAAAACTACTGAGGGTAGAGGGCTGCATATTGGTATGTTAATCATCCACCCTCCAATCATCAAACATTCCATATTGCAGCCCTCTAGCCTCAGTAACTTTTATTTTATTTAAGGTTAAAGTTAGTCATGATCGTGCGTCTGTCAACGTTATATGAAAGGCCACCATCGGGCCGTGGCTGAAAGTTTCATGGGGCACGGCTCATACAGCATTACACGCTTACAGAAAACTCGATTGCAACGAAGAAACTTCGGCGCATTGCTTCCTTGTTTGTTTACTCGATCACTCTTAAACATTTGGCCTTCGGCTTTTATAGAACTGACAGGAAACTCAAGCAACTAAACAGCTTAACGATGAAAGGAAGGAAAGGCCCCTGGTTCTGAGCTGTTAGACATCATGGTAGTATAATCAGTTGACGTAAAATTGATAATGATAAAAGCAGAAAAAATCTGTTTCAATGAAGTTCCTGGAAAGCTTTAAAAAGTCTCATGTCGATGATGCATGTAGAAGACCTGGAAGGATTGTGAAAATATTTTTTTTATTTTTATAATTCTGGCCTTCCATGATATTGGTGAATAATTAGATGCTAAACTGACAGAGGACTGTGAGTTGAAATATCCTTATGAAGAATCACGACTACATTGGTTTCTGCAGATAACGTAAGTTGAATGTGACAAAAGTGATAATAGATTTAAAGCCATTTCAGCTATTTTAAAGTTTTCAGCGACATTACCATCTCCTCTCTTTCTGTGCAGAGTTCATCATGCTTTTCATGGTTACTCGTTAATTATCCTTTGTTTGTTACTGCAAATATTAATCTGATATTTCTTTATTGATAATTCTCTAAGCTGATATACAGTACTCGTATATGCCGAAAATTGTCCAATGAAAACGACTAAGAAAGCTTTCATTTCTACGGATGCAAGCAGTTTCAGTTTTACTTGTCAGACATACATCGTTTAATTAAGCAGGGTTGGCAACGGTTTTCGCTCAAGATCTTGTCAACAGATTATCTCTCTTACATTTAGATTTGCTCTTAAAGACCAAGGATATATATTGCAGCGTCTTATTAAAAAACTTGATAGTCTGCTGAATATCCAAGACGTGGCTCAAAGGAGAATTCGCTTTTTGAGTCAAAATGAAAGTTTTTTCTATATTTGAAAATCCTCTTACATTATTGCCAGGGTAACCTTTGCAGAAGTAACTCAAATTCTTTCTAAGGTCGGAATGACTAGAAATCCCCCCTTTGGGGTGAAAGTGATTATTATTAAGTACGTGAAAACAGCAAGGTAGCTGGAACTCAGCAAAGGATTTGAAAGATAAAAAAATTCTCCATTTTTTACTTAAATTAAATATTTATTATAACAAAAATATTGGAATTTATACTATATATATATATATATATATATATATATATATATATATATATATATATATATATATATATATATATATATATATATATATATATATATATATATATACATACACACACACACACACACACACATATATATATATATATATATATATATATATATATATATATATATATATATATATATATATATATATATTCACACACACATACACACACACGCACACACACACACACACACACACACACACACACACACACACACACACACATATATATATATATATATATATATATATATATATATATATATATATATATATATATATATATACACACACATCTATATGTATGTATATATATGTACATATATATAGCGTAAAAATTATATTTATGAGGTAGAAAATAATGATTGCCTTATAGCAGCTATGTACCTAATGCAAGATCTATTATTTTATTATATGTTTTTTCTCTCTTTTCTTTCTTCAAATAAGTTCTTTCTATTCCACTGAAACTTATTTTGCAAATTAAAGGCCTTAGGGGATTTTTTTTTTATAAATGATTGCCATTTTGATTAATGATATACACTGATACGAGAACATTTGAGAACGAATAGGAATTTTTATTCTTCAAAGCTATGAAAAAAGTCCTTATTGTTAAAGATGCAAGAATCACTTTTCCTTCGCCTCATCTCAGAGGTACCTGACTCGTCTGCTGTTTGTCTTCGCCATCACAAATCGCAAAAAGTATCATCCACAGACTTCAATCACTGCTGACTCCATTAATAACCTATTTCCTTTACTCACTTATTCCAGCCAGCACTTCAGACCTAATGATACAGAAATTCGAGGTTTACTTCTTAACGGCACTGTCTGTTAATGTCGGGTGCGGGCGCTTCGGTCTGTAGTGGTGGTCCTGAAATTAGGGCTGTGGATCCGTTGAGGGAAGAAAGCCTCGCTGGGAAAAGAGGTGTAGGCTAAGTTTGGTTTTCTAACATAGATGTTAGTAGCGCTCTCCCAAAGTGCATCTCCTCCATTATAGAAAAAAATCGCAAGAAAAAGATAAAGAGAAAAGGAAACGAAGTTCAGAAAGACATAAGAGTCGATGTAAAATAGTTTTATTCAATGTTCCATTTACCTAATCTTTGGATTACACGATTAAATGACTTATTTCTCATTTATACTGCTAAATTTTGCATCTTGTTCCTTTATTCCTTAAAGAAGCATTTCTAACGCGTCCTTTCTGATCAACCTTCAGCCTTCTGCCTACACTTAGGTTTCTTCTTGTTTTCTTCGTGCTTAAGCTGTATAAGGATAATTGGTCTCCTTCAGTGGCCTTTGTTTGAAAAAAAGAGAGTGAGAAAAAAGACTTTAAAAAGTTCCCCGATCTCTTGTTCCCTTTCCGTAACCATGCGACCTGCAAAGCCAGAGATGTCGGGTCTATTTCAAGGGAAATCTGGTAATGAATCTGGAGAAAAAAATCTCCCGAGATGCAAGTTGTCTCGGGTTAGCAACGGGCCAAAGAAAAATCTCTCAACACATGAATCGCGACCCTGAAGATTGCAGTCATGTATTTTTGCTCGGGTCCCGCAGTTTCTTTTTACGGTGCTCTGAGTTTTCGAGTTACTGGGAACATTCGAATGCAGCTGACTTTCGTAACAATTTCATGGGTTGAAATCTTGCTCTGCAATCATACATTGGAAGGCCAGAATCAAAATGAAAGGCTGGTCAGTCCTGTATTAAAAGTTAACGGTTCCTGGGAAGCTGGGAAGATTCACATTTTGTAATTTTCGATTTTTTGTTTTGCTTTGAAAAAGTTATACTATAATTATTGTTAGACGTTTTCTAAGTATTCCCACAATTTGAAGACCACCTCGCAAATTAAAAGTGTGGTGGAAATGTTAAAATTTTCTAAAAAAAATGGAAACATTATCAAGAAGACCCCAGTTTCAGTACATGGGAAAATATATAAAAACATAAACAGATGAGACTTTTCTTCATAACACGAATAGTAAAAGAGAGTATGTATAATGTTCAATGATAAGTGGTTAATTTTTTTTTTTCAAGCCTAAAGCAACAACCAAGTCATAATTATTTCTGCAGCTATACAAGTGCGTAGATCATAGACGCATGTCATTAGTTATGATGTCCTCTTTGATCTAATTCAAATTGGTGTAATATACATTTCACTCATTCAGACTTACAGATTTTGAATATTGTTTTTTTTATTATGTATAAAGATGGAAATTAATGAAACTGAAACTGACTATATATATATATATATATATATATATATATATATATATATATATATATATATATATATATATATATATATATATATATATATATATATATATACACATATATATAAACACAAGTTGTTAGCACAAGCAGGCCACAGCATATCTCAGGACAGGGTGACATGGAGACAGTCGGTCATCTTTAGGTGGTATTTATTTGCCAACGCATTTCATAACACATTGTTACATCATCAAGGCTAAAAAAGAAAATATAAAAATTAAAATGCATGGAATAAAACTAACGACTTTAAGAGTCTCAACTTGCTATATAAATATACATTAAAACAGGACAATTCAGAAACAGCACCTGCTAGACTAAAAGGTTGAGGACTGAATGACTAAAAGGAAAAGGAAAGCAGCAAAGAAAACTGGCTCAAGCCAGATACAACTGAACAGAGGTGGTGTGTGAGTTCAACATAGGAACTAGCTGCTTTATGAATAACGATTCTAAAATGAACAGTTCGTGTGGATGACTTGTTTGGCCCAAAACAGAGAAGTCAGAATAATTAATACTAATATTACATATATTTGAATGATTTCTGATATTAGAAAATTCTGGATTGGACAATCTGCAACCAGTACAATGAGTAACACCTTTATGTGAATCTGCTCTGATCTTCAGCAATCGTTTAGTCGACCCCACGTAAGTCCCCAAATTACATCTGAGGTAAGTATATTTATATACTTGGGCAGATTCTATCCTTAAATTTAAAAAGGGACCCTATTGTAAGTGGATTTTTTGATATTAAAATTACTTGTAACATGTTAAAATGTTTTTCTATTGAAGACTTCAGATTACTTCTAAATTTGTCGTCTAGGATGTATGGGATAGTTGCATAGAGTTTCTTCCATGGTACTGTACTTATGACAGCCGAGTGAGATAGCTTCTTATTTAAGAAATTCTTACAATGTTTAAAGAAAACATGAGATGGCAAGCAATTATCAGTAAAATATTTGTGCATGAAAATTATTCCTTTATGATAAGAGTCCCAAGACGAGGTTAGAGTATAAGGCCGGTGGAGGAGAGTAAATATTGAATTTAGTTTAAAATTATAAAAACAAGCAAAAGTCTTTTTTTTTTAAAAAATGGAAGTGTTAAAACTGTCATTATGTCGGAACACCAAAACATCAAAGAATGGTAATTGATAATTATCCTCTCTTTCTAATGTAAACTTAATATTCGGATGTACTTCGTTAATGTACGAGAGAAACTGATCAGCATGAAAGGCTGATTTGAAAAGAACGAAGGTGTCATCGACAAACCGTTCATATACAAGAGGATAAAAGCTAAGGGGCAATTTTCCAACATGCCCTCCTCCAGGGAGCACATGAAAATGTTGGAAAACGTGGGGCCTAGAGGTGATCCCATTGCCATCCCATCTATCTGTTTTTACAAGCAACCATTAAAAATAAAAGCAGTGTCCAGCACTGCTAACTCCAACAATTTCTTACAAAGACAACGATCATAATTAAAATAAGTGTCATTGGGTTCAATAAAATTTTTATCTAAAATAACTTCAATTGTTTCCTCCACTGACACATTTGTAAATAATAACTCAACATCATAACTAGTCATATATAAATCAGAGTCTTGGCATAAAATATATGACTTGAACTCTTCAGAGTTTTTTAAAGTGTGCTGGTTAGAAGTCAACTGTTCTAATAATGGTACTAAATATTTGGCTAAACTATATTAGGAGCGTGGATTGATGACAATATTGGTCTCATTGGAATTCCGTCTTTG
>NC_089796.1:31716883-31726883 GCF_040412425.1 Macrobrachium rosenbergii | reverse complement strand
GACAATAATATGAAAGAAGATATGTGCATAAAAGATGCATGACGTATGCTGTGTTTCTTGTGTCCGCACATTTTGCGTGTGGAGATGACAGTGTGTGGGGTCCACATGGGACCCTTTAGGACTCTCCCCCATGCAGAGACCTATGGTTGTAGGTTGGTTTCCGGGAGGTAAGCTGGTTTTAGATGATCGATAGATACCCACGTCATCCTGCTGTCTACTGTTATCTGGCAAGCCTTGTGTTGTCCCTGGATGATACAGTATGATCCTGAGTAGGCTGGGGAGAGGGGGCCTCTGTGAGCATCTACCCATATAAACGCATATTTTGCATTCTGCAGCTTGCTGGGGACCTACACTTCTCTGATCACGTGGTAGGTTGTCTCGGCTGGCATTATCCGTTCTACCATTTTTTGAGTGTCAGATGGGGATGCTGGGCCTCATTTGATCTTGAAATACATCTGCTGGCAATGCATGCTTGGTTGTATAGGACTTCTGCTGGAGATGGGTTGAATGCTGCGTGTGGTGTTGTTCTTAGGCCCAGTAAGACCCATGGTAACTCCTTGCTCCGGCTCCCGCCTTGACATCTGGCAGTGAGTGATGCTTTCAATGACCAGTGCAGCCTTTCAATGATGCCGTTAGCTTCTGGACTGTAGGCCACCATGTGTGTTATCTTTGTCCGGTACCCGGACATTTGGCCGACGGACCTTTGGCCGACGGATATTTGGCCGAAAGGACATTTGGCCGACGGACATTTGGCTGAATGGACATTTGGCCGAATAGATATTTGACCGAAGGACATTTGGCCGAAAATGTAATAAACTCATTTGATTTAAAAGATGATTATTGCAGGAAAAAACTAATAAAAAAACAGTAAGAATAAGTACTTTAAGTTTATTGTAGTAAAATCAATTTGATTAAAAAGATATTTATTGCAAAATAATAATAATAATAATAATAATAATAATAATAATAATAATAATAATAATAATAATAATAATAATAATAATAATAATAATAATAATAATAAACAGTAAGATTAAGTAGTTTATTGTAGTAAAATTCATTTGATTAAAAAGATGTTATGTTTATTGCAGAAAAATCATAAAAAAGCAGTAAGATTATTTCTTTAAAGATTGTGCATAATAGCTCTCAAAAAATCTATTTTTCATATTCCTCATATTTCATAATAAGAGACATGAGCCTTGTATTCAAGATCTGGTACTTCTTCTTTGAAGATCTCAGTGCAACTCCGGAATTGACCATCTCGATTGTTAGCTCATAGTTTGCTTGTTCTTTCCTTATCTTCGTCACTAAACGGCAAATAGATGGGTGGGTGACTGCCATTGTTTGTTCAAAAGCTCTGTGCCATCCCTCTAAAGAGTTTGTAGTCCGTGGAAGGCCATGTGCGGTTCTCTCGAAAGTATTCCACATTGTTATTTCAAATAATGGCTTCCGTTTTCTTCCACGTTGAAAAACACCAACCCATGTCGCCTCAAAGTAGCCAAGAAACCCTGATAAAATTTCATCAGTTTCATCATCCAACGATGAGACTAATTCAGTGAAGGTGTCAGCAACATCGCTAACTGGCACAAATGCCAAAGCCTGAAAAGACTTCACGATGATTGCATTTTTCGGATCATTATACCAAGTCTGTAGTCCTGAGCACTGTATTTCTCTCCACAAGCACTGTCCGAAATGGAAAAAACACCCATAAATGTTTGTGTTTGGAAAAAATGCTGTGGCGCTATTAAGAGCTGCCCTTTCATAATCAATAGTGACTGAAACCGGATTAAGATCTGGCCTTACCTGTAGGGTTCTAAAAATTATATCATAAGCATCTTGGTTTTTGTTCCTTGCGACACAGTATACTACAGGAACTGTATGGCACTCATCCAGTAAAACATGCACTGTATATAATTGACAGCCTAATGGGGCAGAATCGAAAGTTCCATCACACAACCAGTGTTCTTTCAGAGCTAAAAGTTCTAAATTTCGGGGCGTTGAGAGAATTAGCAGATTGTCACTATCATGAATGACGAAGTCTTCCCCTCTAATTGTTTTACGTAGGTCATCAGTTAAAATGTCTCCGTCTGGTACCGTGCGTTGTCTGCGCACCATTTTTGATAAAGTTTCCTTTTTGGAAAGAGCACCAGCAGCATTAAGTGGGAAATCACTAGTACAGTCATGTATTATCGTCGACGTTGCTTCCTCCGAATCTTTGGCTTTTTCTTTAATTTTATTCACAGTTTTCAATGACATGTTGCGTGCGGGATCAGGCGGATGTGAGTGATCACTAGCTTCTTGAATAATGTCGCCTTGTGTCTTTAATCGCCCACCACATTTCCTTTACGTTCACATCGCCAGTATGTTGCACTCTCTTTTCTTTTATCAACAATGTAGGCATAACCATCAAGCAATAATTTTCTTCCTCCTCGTATCGTTGGTATGATTTCCATGGTCTGTAAATAGTAAGCATTTAATATATATATATATATATATATATATATATATATATATATATATATATATATATATATATATATATATATATATATATATATATATATATATATATATATATATATATATATATATATATATATATATATATATATATATATATATATATATATATATATATATATATCTATATATCTATATATATATATATATATATGTATATATATATATATATATATATATATATATATATATATATATGATATATATATATATATATATATATATATATATTTCTATATATATATATATATATATATATATATATATATATATATATGAAATCATCAACTCACAATCACGTGTGGAACAGAAATAAATTTCTGACTCATTTCGGGATGGAACCAGGTCTCTCAGGTGGAAAGCAAAGGGCGCTATCCACTGGGCCACACAAGTCTAAACCACCAGTTGGAACCTGAGCAACTGCAGCACAAAGGATTACCTGGGCAGCTAACTGCTTGCATACCAGCATGTTTTCCCCAACAATGACTCAGCAATGACCCAATAGACAACATTTCATTCGAATTATCCCTTCTGAGTGAATAAGATAGAAATCATCAACACACAATCACGTGTTAACAGAAATAAATTTCTGACTCAACGTCGGATCAACTTGAGTCTCTCAGGTGGAAAGCAAGGGCGTTACCAAAATGGGCCATACAAGTCTAAAACTTGGAACCTGAGAGCAACTGCACCAAATTATCTGGGCAAGCTAACTGCTTGCATACCAGGAAGGATTATTTTAATTCCTAACTTTTTTTACTCAGCTATGCTCCAATAGACAACATTTCATTCGATTAGTCCCTTCTGATTGAATAAGATAGAATCATCAACACACAATTGCCCAGGTAATTCCTTGGGTGCAGTTGCTCTCAGGTTCCAACTTCTTTTAGACTTGTGTATTTCAGTGGATGAAACCCTTGCTTTCCACCTGAAACCTGGGTTCGATCCACGTGAGTCAGAATTTTATTTCTGTTAAACGTGATTGTTGTTGATGATTTCCATCTTATTCCACTCAGAAACTGGATAATGATGAATGGGAAATGATTTTCATTGCCCTGGGCAGAGTCGGGAACCCGCGAAAATCTTCACTGTCTTTCAAGACAGTTACTAATACCAGGGACCAGCTGCAAAAATAATAATCAGGTTCCAACTTGAATATTAAAAGGCTTGTGGGCCCAGTGGATAGCGCCTATTCTTTCCACCTGAAGACCTGGGTTATGTAAATGAGTCAAAATTTATTTCTGTTGCACACGTGATTGTGTGTTGATGATTTCTATCTTATTCACTCAGAAGGGATAATTCGAATGAAATGTTGTCTATTGGGTCATTGCTGAGTCGGGAAGTTGGGGAAAAATGATCCTGGTATGCAAGCAGTTAGCTTGCCCAGGTAATCCTTGGGTGCAGTTGCTTTCAGGTTCCAACTTCTTTTAGACTTGTGTGGCCCAGTGGATAGTGCCCTTGCTTTCCACCTGAGAGACCTGGGTTGATCCTGACGAAGTCAGAAATTTATTTCTGTTGCACACGTGATTGTGTGTTGATGATTTCTATCTTATTCACTCAGAAGGATAATTCGAATGAAATGTTGTCTATTGGGTCATTGCTGAGTTGGGACATTGGGGAAAACTCGCTGGTATGCAAGCAGTTAGCTTGCCCAGGTAATTCCTTGGTGCAGTTGCTCTTTACATTCCAACTTCTTTTAGACTTGTGGGCCCAGTGGATACGCCCTTGCTTTCCACCTGAGAGACCTGGGTCTAATCCCGACGTGAGTCAGAAATTTATTTCTGTTGCACACGTGATTGTGTTTGATGATTTCTACCTTATTCACTCAAAAGGGATAATTCGAATGAAATGTTGTCTATTGGGTCATTGCTGAGTCGGGAAGTTGGGAAAATAAATGGTATGCAAGCAGTTAGCTTGCCCAGGTAGTTCTCTTTCCATGCAGTTGCTCTCAGGTTCCAACTTTAGACTTGTGTGGCCCAGTGGATAGTGCCCTTGCTTTCCACCTGAGAGACCTGGGTTCGATCCCGAAATAAGTCAGAAATTTATTTCTGTTAAACACGTGATTGTGTGTTGATGATTTCTATCTTATTCACTCCAGAAGGGATAATTCCGAGATTTAATGTTGTCCCAGGGTCATTGCTGAGTCGGGAAGTTGGGAGAAAGAAAACTCGCTGGTATGCAAGCAGTTAGCTTGCCCAGGTAATTTTTTGCAGTTGCTCTCAGGTTCCAACTTCTTTTAGACTTGTGTGGCCCAGTGGATAGCTCCTTGCTTTCCACCTGAGAGACCTGGGTTCCATCCCGACGTGAGTCAGAAATTTATTTCTGTTCCACACGTGATTGTGTGTTGATGATTTCTATCTTATTCACTCAGAAGGATAATTCGAATGTTGAAATGTTGTCTATTGGGTCATTGCTGAGTCGGGAAGTTGGGAAAACTGGCTGGTATGCAAGCAGTTAGGTTACCCAGGTAATTCCTTGGGTGCAGTTGCTCTCAGGTTCCAACTTCTATTAGACTTGTAATGGCCCAGTGGATAGCACCCTTGCTTTCCACCTGAGAGACCTGGGTTCGATCCCGACGTGAGTCAGAAATTTATATATATATATATATATATATATATATATATATATATATATATATTTATATATATATATATATATATATATATATATATATATATATTATATATATATATATATATATATATATATATATATATATATATATATAACCTATATATATATATGTATGTATGTATGTATGTATGTATGTAGCACACACTGGAAAAAACATTAACTTACCTGTATTCACTTCTAACCAACCAGCGAATGAATCTTTGATGAGGCAAGTTACAAACACTGTTGGTTTCAGCAACTGAAATAGTGAACTAATAGCGTTGGTTTCGTTGGACGTGGTTGGCTTAGACTGTTTGAGCTGGAAATGGCAGTTACCCAGTTCAACTATTGAAATAGTGAACTGAGAATGGCAGTTAGCAATTTAACAATCGAAATAGTGAACTCATAGTTACGATAGACTATTTTCGAACACATAACACATAATGTGACAAACAGTAGATACGTTTACTACACTTTCGGCCAAATGTCCTTCGGTCAAATATCTATTCGGCCAAATGTCCATTCAGCCAAATGTCCGTCGGCCAAATGTCCTTTCGCCAAATATCCGTCGGTTGGGTCCGTCGAGCAGATGTCCGTAGGCCAAATGTCCGGCCACGCTTTGTCCCCAGACTGTCTGTGAGGGCATTCCACAGGGTGGATGTGAAGTTGGCTCCCCTGGCACTCGTGATGATCTGTGGAACTCTGTGCCTGCTGACCCACCTGATGAGGGCTTTCACACAGCTGCCCGCTGTCTGTTGCCATATCGGTAATGCTTCAGGCCTGCTAGTATTTCTGTCGATGACGGTGGACAGGTATCTGTACCCCTAGGAGGGGAGTAGGGGTCCCACTATGTCGACGTGATTGTGGGCAAGTCAGTGGTGTGTTGTTTGGAACTCTACTATTCTGCTCTCTATGTTTCTTGTGATTTTTGAAGTCTGGTATGGGATGCATTCTCTTGTCTGGTTTTTTGTGTCCTTTTTCATCTCCACCAGATATACCGCTCTGCTATGATTTGGGGAGTCTTGTAGGCCATGTGCACTGCATTGACCAACTTCAGGAATTCCTCGACTGGTATGGTAGAGCCATTGGACATGGCCGCCATTGTTTGGTGGGGTAATCTTGTGAGGAGTACCTGTCTCACGAGGTCTAGGGATGACTCAGGTTGGCCATCTGTGCGGGCAGCATGATGAGCAGCCGCGACTGTTTGTAGATGAGCCAAGAAATTGAGGAATTTCTTGGCTCTTAGGGTGGGTGGCATGCTGAAGGATGACTTCAGCTGGTTCTTCAGCAATTCATAGGTGATGAGGGTTTGAAGTTCTGTGAGCCATCCTGCAATTTGCTCGAAGACATCATCTGGCAGGAATTTGAGGACAGTGTCTGCTTTGCTTGTTGAGAAGGTGATTTTCTTCGATCAGAAGATTGTTTTCGTCCTGAAGAACCAAGTTTCTATGTTGTGGAGAATAAATGGAGGTAGACATATGGTGGTGGTGGCGATGGTCTCGCTGGAGAGGCTGCAATTGTTAGGGTTGGCATAAGTCGGTCATCTCCATGGTCACCAATGTAGTGAAGGCGTGAGTAAGAGTCAGCATCTACAAACTTACTAATTCATTTGGACAACAAATAGACAGGTCAATAACTTTTGCGAGCGGAAATGTAGTGCCCCTGACACCAGGCAAACAAAAACAGATGTCACCATACAGTCATTTGTGTTTGTTGACAGATGAATATACAAATATAATTTGATATACAAGGTACGGCTGAAACTATGGTATATATGGCTGAAATGCTGACATTGTAATACGTACACTGACAATAATACATTTGATCTCCCTATAACATGAAAGAAGACATGTGTATAAAAGATGCGTGATGTATGCTGTGTTTCTTGTGTCTGCATGTTTTGCACTCGGAGATGTTGTAGTGATTAGATTAGCGAGCCAGGTGAGACGACTTTGTGTGGGGTCCACGTGGGAACCTACAATAGAATATAAACATTTATTTCTGAATAATTCCTTTAAATTTTTACAGACTTCCTTGACATTATACAAGCCGTGAGTGTTGGAGGGAGGGGTAGAGAGAGTGGAGGGTTGTAATTAATGCGATCTTCCAAGTGACAGGGATAAAGGAAACACTGGCAAATTTCAGCTATCGGGGGACTGATGAGGTGCCGTTAAATTAACCTCTGACAGGTGATGCAGAGATTAAGTCTCTCCTCCTCCTCTGTCTCTCTCTTTGCATTGCAATACATTCTATACTTCGACTGCCCAGTGCTTGGCTTCATTCTTCTATTACCGACGTGATTTCTTTTTTTACCAAAAAAGATAAATAAATAAAATTCAGCCCTAAAAGTTACAAATACGGAAAATCAGTGTCTGTTTTTATTTATTATTTATTTTTAATCAATATATCTGCACTTGGATATTCCATTTTGTTACATCCTCTGCAGCATAACCCCCTCTCTCTCTCTCTCTCTCTCTCTCTCTCTCTCTCTCTCTCTCTCTCTCTCTCACTCGTATCTTAACCTTTTAAAAACGTGAGTTTTCATATTGATGGTCTCAACCAATATTACCGTTCATTAAAAAGCGAACAGCTGAACAGCTCCTTTCAAAAAGAAAAAAAAAAAACCTGCTTTTGAGGACAAACCTAAGAGTAATGGGCGTTTTTATAAACAGCCTCAGTTGGCCATTTTATGCAATAAACTATCAAAGGATGACATTCATAGCTCATAGATAATGTGAGGAAGTCGGAAACTCAATAGTCGACCGGTCTGGGAAATCTATGATACATTTCAGCTCCAGAATGTGGAATTCTCTCTCTTCCTCTGAATTTCATGAATTATTTCATCTACTCTTTTCAAGAAGGGTGTCTGTCTTCATTCCAGGGTTTCGGGTCATTAACATGTACTGTGGTCGCGCAATCGAGCCAGTTCTGAGCAGCCTGGCCTTTTTTTGACATCTGTAAGAGAGAGAGAGAGAGAGAGAGAGAGAGAGAGAGAGAGAGAGAGAGAGAGAGAGAGAGAGAGAGAGAGTTCAACTAGAAATGTGGCAGAAGGCCATAAACCTATCGCCACACTTACTATTAGCAGCTTTAAACTTAAATTTTTCCTTTTAGTCCACTGTCAAGATATGGTATTCTCTTCTTGACTAACTTTTTCCTATATCTTTGAATCTTTCATCCATCACAAGGCTTAATTTCTAAAAAAATGCTCCACCTATCCACGTCTCTACTGCCAAACTTTGGCATTCTTTTTGTGCTTCCGTATTCCTGACCTGGCATGTCTATCACGGCTAAGACCAATTCTTTTAATGCCCCTTCTTGTATTTGACTCTGGGCTAGGTATGAAAATGTGATTTATTTGAAGGTTAATTTTGTGAAGGTAACTTCCTTTAACGAGTGTATGATTTAAAAAGATCCGTTTACTATGAACATACATTGTTGTATCAAAGGTTTTAGCTTTAAAATTAAACATTGGAAAAAAATCATCAAGGAAATGAACAAAGGAATTACACAACTACTTTTTATTTCGATTAAAACCGTTCGTTAGGATAAATTTAATCGTCATAAATACAAAGGAGAGGACACGAATATTTTCGATGAGAATTCCTCTGCCATTCCAAGTTTCCTTTATGGAAAATGGCCCTTCTAATAATTCTGTTCACATACAGACCAAACTAATTTCATGGCTTCTTCTCTTGGATACAAATGCTTGTTCAAAGAATGATTTCTCGCTGAACAGTGGTGGCTGGTGCCACAACACCCATGGTAGTACAGGGTGAAATACATGTAACCAAGGTAGGCAAATGTGTGAATAAAATTGTTGGTCAATTGTTTGGCCATTTCCTGTACTTGTGCGGACGTTACTTCCCAGAATTCCTTCCACTTTCTATCTTTGTCATTCTTTGATGTATTTTCACTTTCTCATTCTACTCAGCTATGCGTTGTCGGAGGGTATTCTCAACCTCCTTCACACTGGTCCATGCTTTGCCATGGACCAGTTGGAAGGACCAATTTGAAGGACAAAGCATGAGTGCGGTTTCCAAGATTAGTTAATCCTGTTCATGATCAAAAGGAGAATGGGCATATTCTTCAAACGTGTCCATTCACCAGAAAAGAGGAAGGATAGAATCAAACCAGGAACTTTGTCATCTACCATCAAATAGACTATACTCTATTTTTTTAAACCTGGCAAACTTGCACTTAGCTGCTTACCACTGATTGAATGGACGTCCTGTTGTCCGAATAACACAGTTTTGTTTTCACACTGTTTCAGAATTGTGATTATACGGTCAGAGAGCGAGTTAAGAGCTAAGTTATGTAATGTTATGTAAATACCAGTTGTAATAAACGTAAGTATTAAGAACTTACAGACCAAATTATTATATATATTTAACAGTTATGAAACAACACTTACCGAAGCCGTAGACTAGAAGTATGTTTCAAACGCATGAACTTTAATGTTAAATTCTAGCTAGATTTTTAGCGCAATCATTAAATTAGTGGTTTGGAAATAACCAAAACGTATTTATTGCACATTGCTGAAAGTTCTCTAATGCGTAAGAACAAAAAAAATCTATGGTAGAAATTTAAGCTTGGCGGAAAAGTTGAGGAGGTGGAGTTGTAGGAGGAACAGCCACTGGGTTGACACAAGATTGACGTACTCTCAGCGGAAGGTTCACATCTGGGTTGTGGTGCTCGTGTGTTCCTAAAATAATCATTAAGATGTTTATATATCATGATGCTAATTTCTTTTTTATTTCAAAAATACTTCAGACGGAATGTCATTAGTATTTTAGGATATGTATAAAGGCAAATTGAATATCCATTGAATTTATGAATAATTTTTTTTTTTCTAGTTAGTGTGCTACTC
>NC_089796.1:31624383-31711883 GCF_040412425.1 Macrobrachium rosenbergii | reverse complement strand
GCGATGAGAATGACTGACGACCAGTGTCATCTTGCCCTTCTTATGGCAATAATTGTGCCGCAAGCATGTCTTGCAGAGATGGATTCGGCCTGTACCTGCGGATTAGAGAGAAGATCTTTTGCCATTACTTTGAAAATACAAAAGGGTTTAATTAGGTTTGGGCTTGGCTAGGAGAGAACAGTTATTATCTTTTCTAGGTGTTTTCCCTGGTGACTCATTAAGTCAAACCCTTGGAAGGGGGCAGCAAGACACTCCCTAAAGCTTCCTTGTTGCTCCCTTTACTGTGGCTATACCTACTACCCTAATGAAATGGAAAATTTTCCAAATTATTTAGAATTAAGCAATACAGTAGAGTAAATTCATAAAAGCTCCCCCTTTAACCAGACATTCCACTCCCTTCAGGCGTGAATGTTTGCACTAGTGAGCTGCTGGAATCGATTATATTAATTATCTCCCCTTAATGGGTTCTTGTCCATGCAAATGAGAATAGCCTAAAAGATAGAACTCTAACCTATTCCCTGAGGAGGCATGAGCTTACTGGCTAACTTAATTAATATCCCTCAAACTAGCGTAAGGGATGTCCACGTTTATTTAAAGTTACTGTCTGTGGCATAAAATTAACTGGCAAGGTTAGTGACTCAAGGTCATAAAAAACAGCTAATTGAACTTCACACAGAACTAAGCTAATGCATCACCAAAATGATAACTAGCTACATGCAGAGAATAAGGTAAATTGCAAAAAAGTAATTTAATCTATGACATAATGTACCGTACATGGACATGAAATTTGTTAACAATGCGAGTTTATCAGCATGAATGTATTGAAATACACATGAGTTAGTTATTCTATGATACATGCTACACAAATGTATGCAACAAAATTGCATAAGTGGCTAGGACATGCTCTTCAGCTTGCTGAGCTAAAGAACAAACTTAGCAAAATACCAAAATACAAAATAAATTCTTTCAATACAACAATGCTGACTAAAGGTAGGAGACACCCTAGGCATCCTTTCTAGATCAGGGGCTAGGAATGCTCTATTAAAAGGAGGTACTGTTACAGCTATATAATATGAGTGCCATGAGAGTTCACTGGCTCTAATCAATCCAAGAAATGGGATCATAAGGCTGTGTGGAATTTATACATGGCACAGTGCCAAGGCACCAGGGCTAGGAAAGCACCTATGCTCTGTCATTATTCGAGTTTTAGGCTCTTGACTTTTCAGCTGTAGCAATGGGGGCTTTGCCGTTTAATGCTGTTAGCCTTCCAGTTACTTCTCCTGGGAAGCACTGGAATTGCAGTTGCTGAGTGGAGCCGGCTGTGTTTCCCCAAGGGGACGGTGTGCTTCATCTCTGTTCATTTCTTCTAAGGATCAACAGGAGTACTGGCTCTATTGATGGCTCTGACTCTTCTAATTCGCCCTTAGTCTGGGATATCTCGGAGGGAACTGGTGGGGCCAATTCCTGGGAAGGTTCAAGAGTGCCTTCAGAATCTAAGCAGGAAGAGACACTGGAGGCTACGCTACCAGATGGAGCAGGCACTATATAGCCACTGCCTTGGCTACTGTGGCAACCTCGGCAACAGTAGTGCCATCAATAGGGTCTGAGGCGTTTTGGCTGCTGCGGCAACCAGAGTAAGGGCAGTGCCATCGATCTCTGCCAACTATCGGAGCAGTTCCTGAATTTGGGAAATCAACTTGGTTCTTAGGGAACCATCCACCAGAGTCTTGTCTTCTGAGGACTTAGGAGTTGTAAGACCTTCTGAAGAGAAACCGAGGCCGTGCTCTGGCACTGGTACTAATGAAGGCTCAGTTGCGGGAGTTGAATTTGGGACCAGCTCAATGTCTGTGGTGGACAGAGCGCTGCCCTGGTCAGTGCATTCAATTGGCACTGACAATATCTCAATAGCAGCGCGAGAAAAATCATCCACTCATTCATGGAGACTGAGAGGGAATTTGATCTCCTAAAGGGAGATTGGAAGAGGGTTCAGGCTCTGGCTCTGTAGCAGGATCAGGTCTTGGCACTGTCTCTTCGTTTGGCCAAAGCTTACTGATCCACACGAAATCTGGTTGTTCCAGCTCTGGCACTGGTTTTTTGTCAGGCCAATATTAAACCTGATGATTAGGGTTGGCAGAGAAATGGAAAAATCTTGATTCCTTGCCCGATGGATAACAGCCCTGCTCCTGATGCCTTACTAAAAGTAATCAGATGCAAATGCAAAGGCTTTTGTGACACTGCACTGTTCATGTAAAAAGCCTGGGCTATACTGTACAGATTTTTGTGAGGAGTGTCAAGCTAGCACTTGTGTTAGCATATTAATAGATGAAGATACTGAACATGACTTATTTAGTTCGTGCATATACTCTGAGCCAGAATGATTGTAGTTTTGTTTTTTCTGTTATATTTCTATCAGTTCAAGAAGCTGAAAAATCAGTTGCTGTCTGTCATTTTAGGTTATCTTGTATTCATTACAACCAATGCTATCCCTAAGTCAATTTTCAAGATAATTTTTTTTTCCTAAATAATAAGTGCAGTTGTGTTTGATCCAGGTTACTGCAAGTGTTAAGGATCAGATTCCATGCCTGAAATGAATTAATTCTAAATATGCTCCTTTTAATATGCAATCAATATATCCAAATATTAAAAGTGAATTTTTAAGATATTCCAGCTCAAACAAAGAAAACGTCCGCCACCTTGAATATGGAATTAAGCAAATCCAAGACGGTAGAATTTATCAATTTTTTTACTACGGTGTTCATAAAGGTCGTAATAACACATTCATGCAATAGAAACAAACCATTGTAATTTGTTTGACGGGACCCACTATTTTCATCTATTTTCCTCTTAACCGTAAGATGCACTGTTTTCGAGAACAACAAGAAAATATGAAAAAAATATACCCACCAAAAAGGATAAAAGTGGGAATTACACAATTTTAGAATGGTAGAGTTTGTAACATTTAGGATGTGGTGCTACTAAGTGTCCATATAACATGTTCATGTGATAAAACAAACTATTGCAATTTCCTTCACTAAACCACCTTTTATCACCTATTTCCCCATGGACTAATATTCAGACATGAAAATAGTGTATAAAGGAGCATAATGTTAAAAACATAAGGTGCTTAGACTTAGTGTGTTTGTCCTGCCCACAAATTAGTTTCTTTTTTGGGTTTCACCTTGATAACAGCAGGGAAAACAATGATGAAATCTATTAGTGTCCTCACATAACCGTCATTAATTATGACAAACTATTTCTCGTTTTCATAGTCCTGTGTTGTTTCATAGCAAAGAGGAAACTCATTAAAAGTCGTATAACAGAGCATGCCTGGGATTACTCGACATATTCTGTCCTCACAAATGAAGAATTATACATAATTAGAGGATTAAGTTCCATAACACGACACATGGCATTTTATTCCGTATTTCCCCATTTTCTTTTGATTTTGCTCTTAGAGCAGAAGAATTTAAAACCCATATAAATTTTGTCTTACGCAGCAGGAAAGGTTTACATAGATCCTGACTTCAAAATATTATTTCAGGAAGTGTGATTCTCTCTCTCTCTCTCTCTCTCTCTCTCTCTCTCTCTCTCTCTCTCTCTCTGTGTGTGTTGTGTGTGTGTGTCACTCTGTCTCTCTCTCTCTTTCTTCCAAAATCCCTCATGTTCAGACATCTTATCTTCGTAATGCAAAATCAGTTGAAGGTTACAAGGAGCAACCAGGCAGAAAGTGTCAGCGTGGCTGGCTGTTTTCCTCCAGGAAACGTGGATCCAGACGACCGTGCGTTCAGCATTGGACAGTTTATCTTCTGGTGTATTGACAGGAATATTATCGAAACTTTAAAGAAAAATATTCTTGACATTTCTGAGGTCGCGGAATTTCAATAGACGTTGTAAGATGAAAGTCATTTTGAGAATATGAAAAATCTTATGCAATACTATTTTAATGGTTCCACCTCCCTGGCATATATTTTTATTCTTTTTTGAGAAGCAGAGGTCAGTGGGACGGGTAAACTTATGCCCTTATCTAGCCCAGGCCTAAAGTAAACAATGATAAAAAGTGTAAGGTAACTAAAGGACAGGTTTAATGCGGAGGTAAGGACAGAAGTTCCTCTTAAAGTAGGGAAGGTTGTTTAATCAAGTAAAACTTCATCAGGAAGAGTTTCAAATCATAGCAGTGGAGAAGTTATGTATACCTTAGTTTAACCAGACCCTGAGCTAATTAACAGCTCTCCTAGGCTGGCCCGAAGGATTAGATTGATTTTACGTGGCTAAGAACCAATTGGTTACCTAGCAACGGGACCTACAGCTTATTGTGGAATCCGAACCACATTGTGACGAGAAATGAATTTCTATCACCAAAAATGAATTTCTCTGATTCGTGATTGGCCGATCGGAGGATCGAACGCGGGCCCAGCAGAGTGCTAACCGAGAACGATACCAACCCCTCCAATGAGGAACATAGCAGTGGAGAGATGTAAGCCTAAGGAGCGGTAAGACAAGTGAACGTATAATAAATATAATGAATAGATAAACAAACAATGGTTTCTCTGCCCGTAAGCCCGTATAAGTCAAGATAATAGTTTTTTTGTCATAGTTTTGGCAATTGTGTATTTCGTATTTTGAGAATTTTTGGAAGCCACGTCATCTTGGGACTTTGTTGATTTCGTTAGTATACAGAATTAGATAACTGTTCACAAACATCTTAGGTCAGGAGTAACTAATACTCATGTATATTGTTATACAGGACCTATCTGTTCATATATCAAGCAAATACTTTAGTCAAGAGTAAAATTAGTAATCTCTTTCTTGTTGATTACAAGAATCTCTAGCTAAACATCTCATGTTCGACCTACATTATGATGCTGATGAGATTATTATCATAATATAGTTCAACTGCAAGTTTTATTAACGATGAAATAATAATCCTTATCAATGTCAAAACAAAAGGTAAATTTCTCAGTTTAGTAATCTTTGCTTCCAGTTATGTTTCAGAATATTCTGGATTAAAATAAACATTTTGATTAATAGTAAACGCCAAACATTATTAACGTCTGGATTATCCTCGCTAATTCTAATGTAGTGATTAAGTAAATTCTGTTAACAGAAGACCAAGTATGTTCTCTTTCTGGATTTCTAATTGTTAAGTCTTTCATGATTATGATGATTCCTCTCATGGGAGTCTCGTAACCTTATTTTATTACACGTGTCTCTTGTTCTTCTGTGTGTCTCTTTTTCACAAGCGGGCATTCTGTAAAGCAGAAGCTTCCTCAGTATGACAGGCTGAACAATAAAATAGAACCTGAATCCAGACGAACGATTTCTGATTGGATATTTTAATAAAAGACTTCCCATATTCCGCACACTATCCTTTTCCAACATGAATATCGGCCAGTTGCTGACTAACATCGCTGAGCCTGAAAAGTGAATCATAAGGAAGATAGAAAAGACACTATATAAGATAAATTCGCATAATATAGCCATCCTTTTAATAAGACCTGTTTAAAAGAGGGTCTACTCCTTCAAATAAAATAATAATAATAATAATAATAATAATAATAATAATAATAATAATAATAATAATAATAATAATAATAATAATAATAATAATAAATAATTCACAATTATATCAGTCAAATGTCTAAGCGAAGAAAGGTGAAAACCTAAAACAAAGACTTCCGTACATCTGAACGGCGTGTTTCTTCAATGCTGATGCTAAAAAATTTACGAAGAGCATGTGGGCAGTTTCTATTAGCTACAGTTAATGAAAAATGACGTAATTTTTTTTCAACTGGAAAATTTATGAACTTTGAGGCCTAATTTCTTTATTTCCCCACTTATGTATTTTCAGTATTAATTGTATAATAAGTGGTAAAAATTTAAACAAATCCCTTCAGTCATAAGGTAGCAAATATCACCTGCTTTATAATGGAGTAACAACCTGTCACACAAGTACAAGTCTGGGTATCGTTAGATCATTCCATATTCAACTGGGGGTTGGGCCAATCTCCTTGATCTCCTAAATTGTGGTGTTTCCGACTGTAGTACCTAGGCAGCATGACTATGGCAATTGTGATGCCTCCTATCCCTTCAGCCGGATGAGGGAGCTTATTGTTCTGCTCTGAAACATCAATTTGCCCATGTTTTGATGGACTGTGCAAATTAAAATGACAACAGCATTTCTGATTGTACAAGACTCCCATGCAAGTAGAAGGTAACATAAGGTAGTAGAGTAAACCTAGAAGTACAGGAGCACAAAATAGTTTCATGCATTGATTCTGTGATTTAGTATATTTTTAATGTTTAGATTAGTCGTTTTGTTTATATAATTGCGCCTTCAATAATTCTTCTATAATTATTCCAGTATATATCCATACTTTATTATGAATATTTAGCTTTTCCCACTTATCTTTTTATTTATTTTAAATATTGATTTCACTTCTGAATAATGTCTTTGAATTATTTATTCTTTGATTATACATACAGTATGATGCTCGTGTGATTCTATTCATGTGTATATACATAGATACAGTATATATACTGTATATATAGATATACATAGATACAGTATATATATATATATATATATATATATATATATATATATATATATATATATATATATATATATATATATATATATATATATATATATATGTGTGTGTATGTGTGTGTGTGTGTGTGTGTGTGTGTGTGTGTGTGTGTGTGTGTGTGTGTGTGTGTGTGTGTAAATGACAAGATCCACAAAGGAAAGAGAAACACTGGAGTGCTGTGAGGCCTTTCGACTGTCGCCCTTTACTTAGCAAACTGAAGAAATATAAAAGTAAGTTTGCAAAAAAAAGCTCATATAAATGACAGACGGGGATTACAAAGGAAAAAAAAATATGTACCTGGAATCCAACACAATTGAAGAATTAGTAGAACTCCCAAAGCAGGGTTAAATATTTAAGAGGTTTTATGAAGGATTAGGATCAACCATTAAGAAGCAGGGACAGGACAATCCAAAGATTATACAAAGAGGTGACTGACCACCAAAAAATGTTAGTACAACAAAATAATTCTCTTTTTTTTGTAAATAATAAAAATTTTTGCAAGATGAACATTCTTACAAATAAAAAAATTATATTAAACATGCAAATACATAGAAAATATATGTAAGGTAACTAATTTGTAATTAAATCAGTGATTTTATCTTTTAGGTCATACTTGAGCATTTTTCTAATACAGGACCCAAATAATACATGCCAGGGTTAAGGTTAAAATTACAGCTGGAAGTAAGCTGTATAATAGCGACTCCAAAAGATTTCTTGAAGAGAAATATTTCGATCTGGCAATCACTGAACTTTCAGTCCAATTTATCCTGTGAGAGTTTTCACTTAAATGAATGAATATAGCATTGGATGTTTGTTCAGTTTTGACTAAATGCTTATGTTGCTTAATACGTACATCTAAATCTTTGCTAGATTGGCCAATATAAAAAGAGGGACAGTCCAAACATGGAATTTTATATATTTTGTTGTTGTTTTCTTTAGGGCTAATTTTTATTAACATTTCTTTTGAAGTGTGTTACTACAGGTAAAGACGAGGTTGACATTAAAAGATTTTAACAATGATTTTATGTTTTCAAAACCACTAAAATAAGGCAAGCTAAGAATGTTCTTAGGGGTTTCTTTCTTCATGTTACTTTCACTATAAAACTTTTTGTGGGCTTTATTATAACAAATATCTAGTATATATGAAGGATAACACAAATCTGTCCTATTTTTCTTATGTGTTCAATTTTTTTATCCAAATACTTGGGACTAAAAATGCGCAAAGCTCGTAAAAACATAGAAGAAAAAACTGATATTTTGATATTAAGGTGATGGCCTGAATAAAAATGGACATAAGTCGTTGGTTGGTTTCCTGTAAATACTGAATTTACATTGAAATGTTTCTCAATGTGTTGAAACATCTAAGAAAGGAAGGTAATTGTCTTTTTCTAATTCTAAAGTAAACTTAATGAATGGTGCCTGGTTATTCAAATTAGAGAGTAAATCATTTACATCAATACTAGCAGGCATAACAGCTAAAATATCATCAACATATCTATACCTTTTTAAATGAGTATAAATGATATTAGGTAAATATCGTTTCTCAAAGAATTCCATATACTGTACAAGTTTGAGAAGAGTGGGGATAAAGGGTTGCCCATTGCCATACCAAATATTTGTTGGTAAAATGTACTATTGAACATAAACTTACAATCACAAATGCACAACCTAGTGAGTGAAATAATATGACTTACAGGTAGAGGCAATTCATGATGGATTAGTTCATTTCTAAGGTTCTCTAAAATAGAATCTATAGGGACTTTAGTAAAAATAGAACAAACATCAACACTAACGAATCTATCAGTGGGGTAAAAAGTGATTTTGTTTAATCTATCAAACAAATCTAGACAATTATATACGTGAGAATCTGAGATAGTTCTAATTAACGGCGACAAGAGCTTGGTAATATATTTCGAAAGTTGATATGATATTGAGCGAACAGTACTGATAATAGGCCGCATAGGATTATTTCCTTTGTGCATTTTTGCTAATCTGTACAATTGCTGTAAGGTAACGAGGGAAATGTTATTGACAACTGACCTATTAATTCTTTTTTATCTTTAAGGATTTTTCACTGTGCTATTGAAATTTTTTATGACTTGATCAAGAGGATTTGTTTTTTGTTTTCTGTAAGCCGTATCATCATCCAGTAGGGCTTCCATACGTGATATGTAGTCAGCTTTATCTAAAAGTACATTATTATTCGACTTATCAGCTTTTGTGATGTGGACTGTATTGTCTTTTTTAAGATCGGTCAAACTTTTCTTATAGCGAGAAGGGAAATTACTTTCATGCCTAACATTCGCAGCCACATAAACCATACCTTTAATTATGTCAACATGATTTTGAGTTCCGTAGTTACTACCTTCAAGTCTCTTTCAGCTGCGCATTCGACCAGAATTCAGCTCAAGTTCCTGAAGAAGTGTCTGCCTGAGCAAGTGCTCCCTAAATCCTTGCTACCACGTCGTTTAAGAAGATATGGCCATCACCCATTCAATGAATTCAGTGCCATGATGTTACAACGCCACATAGCAGCCGCAAAGCAAAGGAGAAGGAAAAATTTAAGGAATTAGAAAAAGCCAGAATTTCTATCCCTGCTCATTGGAAGGACTCGCTGCTACGAGAAATTTATGGAAAACTTCGTAGGACTATAGATGCCCTAACACGGAAACTCTGCAGAAAACTAAAAAATCTTATCGATAGCCGTGACTGGACTAATATTGCACGTAATGATTGTGTTATAAGTCTATCAAGTATACAAATAAATGAAAATGTTGTGAGGTGCATTCGGATATGGTTTATCCTTCTTTATATCTAATGGACCCTCTGCTTTAACGATTGCGTCGTCCCTATGTATATTTGAAAAATATTGTGATCTTCCTCAAAATCATGTTGACATAATTAAAAGTATTGTTTATGGAGCTGCGAATGTTAGGCATGAAAGTAATTTCCCTGTTCGCTATAAGAAAAGTTTGACCGATCTTAAAAAAGACAATACAGTCCACGTTACAAAAGCTGATAAGTCGAATAGTATTGTAATTTTAGATAAAGCGGACTAAATATCACGTATGCAAGCCCTACTGGATGATGATACGACTTTCAAAAAACTAATAAAAAATCTCCTTGATCAAGTCATAAAAAATTTCAATAGCACGGTGAAAATATCCTTAAAGATAAAAAAGAACTAATAGGTCAGTTGTCAGTAAAACTTCACTCGTTATCTTACAGCACTTGTACGGATTAGTAAAAACGCACAAAGGAAATAATCCTATGCGGCCTATTATCAGTACTGTTAGTTCATTATCATATAAACTTTCGAAATATATTACCAAGCTCTTGTCCCCGTTACTTGGAACTATATCTGATTCTCACGTATATAATTGTCTAGATTTAGTTGATAAATTAAACAAAATCACTTTTTGCCCCACTGATAGATTTGTTAGTTTTGATGATTGTTCTTATTTTACTAAAGTCCCTATAAATTCTATTTTAGAGTATCTTAGTAACGAACTAATCCACCATGAATTACCTCTTCCTGTAGGTTATATTATTTCACTCACTAGGTTATTCATTTGTGATTGTAAGTTTATATTCAGGGGTGAATTTTACCAACAAATATTTAGTATGGCAATGGGTAACCCTTTATCCCCACTCCTCTCGAACTTGCATATGGAATTCTTTGAAAAACGATATTTACCTAATATCATTTATACTCCTTTAAAGTGGTATGCGTATGTTGACGATATTTTAGCTGATTTGCCTGCTGGTATTGATGTAAATGATTTATTCTCTGATTTAAATAACCAGTAACCAAATTAGAAAAAGACATTTGCCTCCCATTCTTAGATGTTTCAATACATAGAGGACCATTTCAATGCAAATTCAGTATTTATAGGGAACCAACCAACAACTTAGCTTATGTCCATTTTTATTCAGACCTACACATTAAAAGCAAAATATCAATTTTTTCTTCTGTGTTTTTACGAGCTTTGTTTGCTTTTAGTCCCCAGTATTTGGATCATGAAATTGAAAACATTAGAAAAATACGGACAGATTTGTGTTATCTTTCACATATACTAGATATTTGTTATAATAAAGCCCACAAAAATTTTTATAGCGAAAGTAGCATGGAGAAAGAAACTCCTAAGAACATTCTTAGCTTGCCCTATTTTAGTGGTTTTGAAAACATAAAATCGTTGTTAAAATCTTTTAATGTCAACCTCGTCTTTTCCTGTAATAACACACTAAAAGGAATACTAATAAAAAAAAAATAGCTCTAAAGAAAACAGCAACAAAATATAAAAAATTCCATTTTTGGACTGCCCCTTTTTTTATATTGGCCAGTCTAGCAAAGATTTAGTAATCAATCAAAACTGGACAAACATCCAATGTTATATTAATTCATTTAAGTGAAAACTCTTATAGGATAAATTGGACTGAAAGTTCAGTGATTGCTAGATTGAAAGGTTTCTCTTCAAGAAATCTTTTGGAGTCTGCTATTATACAGCTAACTTCCAGCTACAATTTTAGCCTTAGCCATGGCATGTATTATTTGGACCCCTGTGTCATAAAAATTTTCAAGAATGACCTAGGAGATACAATCACTGACTTAATTACAAATTAGTTACCCTATATACATTTCTATGTATTTGTATATTTTTTATTTGTAAAAATGTTCATCTTGCAAAAATTGTTATTGTTTACAAAAAAAAAAAAATTATTTTGTTGGACTAACATTTTTTAGTGGTCAGTCACCTCCTTGTATAATCTATAAATTGTCTTATCCCAGCTTCTGAATGGTTGATCCTAATCCTTTATGAAACCTGTTAAATATTTAACCCTGTTTTGGGCGTTCTACTAATTCTTCAATTGTGTTGGATTCAAGGTACATATTTTTTGTTTTATAATCAACATCTGTCATTTATATGAGCTTTATTTGTAAACTTACATTTATATTTCTACAGTCTTCTAAGTAAAGGGCGACAGTGGAAAGGCCTCACAGAGCTTCAGTGTCTCTCTTTCCAATGTGGAATTTGTCTTTATTTATATGTATTCATCACGTTCCATATTTTCGTAATTAGCTACACGTGTATATGTATGTGTATATATATACATATATTTATTATATATATATATATATATATATATATATATATATATATATATATATATATATATATATATATATGTATATATATATATATATATATATATATATATATATATATATATATATATATATATATATATATATATATATATATATATATATATATATATATATATATGTATATATATATATATATATATATATATATATATATATATATATATATATATATATATATATATATATATATATATATATATATATATATATATATATATATATATATATATATATATATATATATATATATATATATATATATATATATATATATATATATATATATATATATATATATATATATATATATATATATATATATATATATATATATATATATATATATATATATATATATATATATATATATATATATATATATATATATATATATATATATATATATATATATATATATATATATATATATATATATATATATATATATATATATATATATATATATATATATATATATATATATATATATATATATATATATATATATATATATATATATATATATATATATATATATATATATATATATATATATATATATATATATATATATATATATATATATATATATATATATATATATATATATATATATATATATATATATATATATATATATATATATATATATATATATATATATATATATATATATATATATATATATATATATATATATATATATATATATATATATATATATATATATATATATATATATATATATATATATATATATATATATATATATATATATATATATATATATATATATATATATATATATATATATATATATATATATATATATATATATATATATATATATATATATATATATATATATATATATATATATATATATATATATATATATATATATATACATATATAATATATATATTTTATCACATCACCGTGATTCATATACAATCAGTAAGCTGCAAACGTCCTTTAATATCGTCTCTAATATAAACACCTGAGTTCGACAGACGATTTGTATATGGGAGAAGATATCCACTTATACCTCACTTGCTGGCTGCATGGGTTAAGCATCCACTGTAGTCCTCAGTTCTTGTCCTTCGCTGGTTCGAGCCCATGAGACGATGAACTTATTATCAACTAAAAAATTCCCCTTCGGTAACATATATGAAAATATATTATTTCCGAGGTAGAGCGAATTGGATATTAAAGGACGTTTGCAGCTTACTGATTGTATGTGAATCACGCTGATGTGATAAAAAGTCATAATATGGCTGCGTGCGACAAACGCACAACACAGTTAGCATGGTAGAGGTGGGTGGATATCGTCTCTAATACAAACACCTGAGTTCGACGGGCGATTTGTATATGGGAGACGATATCCACTTATACCTCACTTGCTGGCTGCGTGGGTTAAGCGTTCACTGCAGTCCTGAGTTCTTGTCTTCGCTGGTTCGAGCCCACGAGACGACGAACTTATGATCAACTAAAAATTCCCCTTCGGTAACATATATGAAAATATATTATTTCCGAGTAGAGCGAATTGGATATTAAAGGACGTTTGTAGCTTACTGATTGAATATATATATATATATATATATATATATATATATATATATATATATATATATATATATATATATATATATATATATATATTGCAATGACTGGGGACTTTTTCTCGCATCCTCAACCATTTTTACATATGCAAAGTAATTGAGAAATAAATAAAAATTAACGTCCCCTATTTGTTAATAGAACTGCTGTTTCCACTCCCCTCTTTCATAAACCCTCTCCTTTATTCCCCAGAATGTTTAATTAAGCCTAATCCTCTTCTCTGTTCACAATGTCTGCCTAAGGATATATTTTCAGTTTGACCATCATACCTTCTTGGGGTCCTCCAGGGCGAAGGAGGATCCCACCCATAAAAGAGAAAGCTGGCACCACCATATTGAACACAAGGGTTATTGTGCGACCATGTGATCATCATAGAAAATATGACGAACATTGACCCTTGTGCCACCTACCAGAGATGCTTGACGTAATCCCCGAGGTTACTTATAGGCAGGTGAGGCAATGGAAAATCAGTGAGAGACACACGCCCGACACAGATGAGCTCAGATGTCCTTAACCTTGCCTGCCCATTGAACCTACCACGTATTCAACCCCGAGGCTTGAACCAGAATATTTGTAGTTGCATTTTAATTTCTGTTGCCAGCGCCCGATCGAAGAGAACACCGTCATCTAGACGAAGGTAGTGTACAGGAAATAAGCTTCTTGGTCAGTCACAAGTCCTGTTATTTCTCTGTCTAATATTTCATTTTTTTTTTTTATTGTGCGATCACCCTCAGTAATTTGTGTTGTAGCAATCATTGTTAACCTAATCCCAATTATTGTTTAACTGATTTATCTGGCACCATCTGTGCATTCCTCAATTTACCTTTTGGGCGTCTTATTATTCCTGCAAATACGTCGTCTTCCATGTTTGCAGATATTCCTCGACTGTGGAATCTCTCGGCTCTATCCCCCGTGCAATTCCCTTTGTACCCATTCTGCAATGTTCCTATTATGAAGACATCACCAGAGAGAATATTTATCCTTTGTAGAATGGCCAGTGTGTGGAGGAAGTCCTCAAACTTTTCCAGCTCGAGAACTTCTTATTTTATGCCCCGCCAGCTGTCGCCACTCATTTGTGAGATACGGTGCCTAAGACAGTGGTTGAGTGCTACCGTTGGGCTGACATATGGGATACGCATCATCCACATCTTAGTTCCCATGGCCGAAAACTGTATCCTTCCTCACCTGCCTTGACCAACTCCCAGCAACCTAAGAATGGGCAACCCCATAAGAAACCCATGTGTGGGTACTGTAAGAGAACAGGGAACTCCACTAAACAGTGCCACTTGAAGGCTGAGAATCAGCCAGAAAACCCCCTTAAGTCTTCAAACGGGACCACACCCCGAGCCACACCTGGGTCGTGGATGAAGGGTAAGGGGCCTGCTACCCCCTATGGGACCGGTCCCGGTAAAGATTATAGCCGGACTTATTGCCCCGCTTGCACGGTCTATGAGCACTTCACCCAATGGACAAAATGCCCTTATGATAATAAATCAAGTGCACCTGCCCTTGCCTTGGCAGTCACCGATCCAACATCTTTAGGTCCTCCAGTCCAGAGTCCCATTTATGTGGTACTTCCCCAAGGTAGGTGCCCCGCCAGCCAGGTCAAAGCATTTGATGATTCTGGCACACAAATGTCCCTCATCAGGGAAGACAAAGTTCCCCGTGGAGCTACCATTAATAGAAGGAACCTCGTCATGATTGAGGATATCAATCACTTCAAAATGATACTTCCTACCGTCAAGTTGAGGGTCATGAGACCTCATCGACCTGAAATCCGCAACCTCACAGTCGCCTCATACATTCCTGGAGATTATGGCATCTTCCTGGGACAGGACTTCCAGTCCCCATCTAAATTAGAGCAATCCAGGGGTCCAAA
This sequence comes from Macrobrachium rosenbergii, assembly GCF_040412425.1. Taxonomy (NCBI): domain Eukaryota; kingdom Metazoa; phylum Arthropoda; class Malacostraca; order Decapoda; family Palaemonidae; genus Macrobrachium; species Macrobrachium rosenbergii. The sequence goes on along the minus strand of NC_089796.1, from coordinate 31,696,624 downwards.
CCCCCCAAATCATTTATTAGGAACGAGTAAAATTCAAACGCCTGATTTCATTCCACTGCCCATGCCATCTGAGTGCAATGTGCAGTGGCCTCGTCCACAAAGATCGATTCTCATTCCCATTCCAGCACCTGACACTGCCCCAGTGCCAGTGCCGCAAGTAGATCTCCCTCCAGGAGATCCTACTCTTGATTCACAATCTCTGCCAGTGTCACTTGGGTGCACTGAGCAGTGCCAAGCTCCATCCGTCGCGAACAACAAGCAAATTCCAAATCAATCAGTGCCTGGCCCTGCCTTAGTGTCAGTGCTGGAGCACCCCCCTGATTTCCATTCCAGAGATCCCAGTCTGGGCCCCCTCTCTTCTCCCGGCTTGGCTCCGCTACCAACACTGGTAAGGGAAACGGATTCTTCTGACCACAGCGGAAGCTCACCCAAAGGTGCGGCCTCACAACCCATGCCTGAGCTGGTCATTCTTACCTGCGAGTCTCTCACAGCCCCCACGACCGCCTCCTTTCTGTCTCAGTCTGCCACTGACACAACAATGAGTAAGGAACCTGCCATGTCTCAAATGGCCGATGAACTCAAGGAACTGCGACAGATCATGGTAGAGCTTGTAAAGAAGGTTCCTGCATCGGCTGTCAAAGACGCCGACGCAGGTGGTACTTAAATACCCTCCCCTGGCTTGGTTCCAACGATTCCCCGACTGAGACAAACCATCACAGTAAGAGAAGGCCGTTGAGGAAATACCACGGGTGTGGATAATTCCAGGTAGCTTAAAGAGAGCTCCTGAGCTCTCCTGGCACCCATGGCAAGGTAGCACAGTGCCATCCCTATATCCTATGAAGACTTTGGCACCTCTATACAGAAGAGGATTTCAGGGTCCTTCACTATTTTGTTTTCCTTATAACTATATCCTTATTTTTTCCCTATAACATTTCCTTCCTACTTTTGATTATTACTCACATTTATTTTATGCCTTACCAAGGCCCCCATTTTACTTTAATCCCCTCTACTCATGCAGAGTGCCATTGACAGATATGTCAACTGTATAACTCCTACGACTGCCCTTTCATGCCCACCGCAGCGTGATGCATTAACATACGACATGCCACCGCCATTAATTATTATTATATGAGTGCCAACTTGGCACAGTGCCATTATTGTAGATGCTAGCAAATGATCCTGCTGGAGGGGTTGCGCCCTCTGGCTACCTTTGCAGCCGTCTTGGGCCAAGAAATTTTCATAGCTGTTTTCCATAGGCTAAGGAATGTAATTTTGGCATATGTAATCATCATCTCTGCTTTACAATCATTGATTACTCTGAATCTATCATCTATTCTCTTGTGAATATCTGTACTAAACCTCGAGTCTCAGACTCACGGCCTTGTGTTTCATACTGCCCAAATGGCACTGAGCCGTTGTTCAAATATCTTGGAAACACCTAACCAAGACCATGTTTACCTTATCGCAACGCCTCTTCAAGGCAGGCTAACTGCTTGTGTGCAAATTCGTAATGGATTATTATTAAGAGTGCATGAAGTATCTCTAGAATTTGCCTAGTATCAATTCATTGTTTTAACTATACCATTTTGTTGTGAAAAAAAATCTGAGTGATTCTGCCTTAACATAATAGGAATTTAAATATAAAAATTTCTTATTTCTAGCAGCAAATATTTATTCTGCGTTAACGTAAATGTCAAAATGTTGCTTGCCTCTTGAATTTAATTGCTATGCAGATTTGTGGGGTTAAGTAGCTGTTAGTGAATAGGGGCAAAACCGGGTTGTAGGTAGGCTGTGATCCTAACTCTAAAGTCATTAACTATAAGACTTATTTTTCCCTACAACCTTTTGCTGGCTGTGTGACTTCTTGCAGATGGCCGATGCCCTGGGATTGGGAGCAAACAACAGGGGAGCAGCTAAGTCTTAGATGCCAAGGTATTCTGTACCCAGTCACCGAAGTGTCGAGTGTCACCTCTATGTCTTCCTTACACTGGTGTAGACCAACTAAATCTGGAGGCCTGAGACCCACACATGCTAATGAGCTCAAGCGCCAAAGGTATCAAGTACTTCTGAAGCATTTAGTCCCACAGCAGTTACTGTTTCTCTCCGTGAATTTCTCTTTATTATTTTCCGAATTTCTAACTTTTATTCTCCTAACCAGAGCCCCCTTTTCTTCAATCAAACCTACCAACAAAGCAGCCCATGATTCGCTCCCAGGAGTTGTCCTAAGCTCCAATTAAATCCATTCCGTGATCAAAATTAGATTATTCCCACCATAGTGTTAACTAAGGTTAAGTAATTCTAAATGACCAATTTCCTCCATGGTGTATATTTATGTTTCATGAGAGAGAAACTCCTTGATTTGAAATGCTAACCTGGGCTTCTTTTCCAAGAATCCTATTACTCAGCTCCCATGTGGTCAACCCAGCCTTGTGATTCAATTACACTTAGAAGTACTGCCATTTCTGATAAGCCAGAGAGTCTGATATGCAGTTCCTGGGGGACTATCCAGTTCCCTTCCCATTGCACACCACTGCTGGATCCTTGCAACTCATTTAATCAGCATTAATGGCTTCCTATTTCCAAGACATGCTGTTCATGGTCTAATAGTGTTTCACATTTTATATGATTGCCTCCTGGGTCATCAGTTTTCAGATTAATTTCATGATTGCTTCAGTTGTAAATAAATTCATCTTAAAGTACTCGTGAATCATTCCCCATGCCTACCTTCCAATACCTTATATAATTCTGATGATTAAGTTAAATCTCAACCCCTTCCCATTCATTTTATTCTGAGTGCTCTCTGTTGCCCCTTAAAAGGCAGTCCATGAAAAAACTCCATTACATTCTTCCAATAGACCCCAAAATGTACGAATATATATATATATATATATATATATATATATATATATATATATATATATATATATATATATATATATATATATATATATATATATATATATATTTATATTTATATTTATATTTATATTTATATTTATATTTATATTCATATTTCTACGAATGATAAGGGGTACTTACTTGACTCTGGGCAGCAACGGATAATGCAGGGAGTTCCTTTTATTTATTACACATCTGACTCACTATTAGGATAATTCTTAGCCAAACAAGGGAAATCTAGGCTTAGGCCTTCTTCTTGTGAGAGGGAAAATTATGTAAACTCACGGGTTCTCTTAACTATTTATATTTACATAACAACACAGATCAGAAGAATGACGAATTACTGGCTGACAATAATAAGGCCTGCTTAAATGAATGAATTCTACACAGGATGAATATTCTTGCTGATGATGTCTTCATAACAGGAACATTGCAGAAGGGGTAGAAAGGGAACTGCACATGGGATAGAGCCGAGAGATTCGACAGTCGAGGAATATCTGCAAACATGGAAGATGATGTATTTCCAGGAATAATAAGCTGCTCATATGTTAAACTGAGAAATGCACATATGGTGCCAGATAACTCAGTTGTGCACTAATTGGGATTACGTTAACCATAAATGCTCATCACAAATTACTGAGGGTGATCGCACAATAAGAAAAAATAAATGAAATGTTATACAGAGAAATAACAGGACTTGTGACTGACTAAGAAACTTATTTCCAGTATATTACCTTCATCTAGATGACGGTGTTCTCTTCGATCGCAGCTGGCGACGGAAATTAAAATGCCACTACAAATATCCTGGTTCGAGCCTGGGGGTCGAACACACGGTAGGTTCAAAGGGCAGGCAAGGTTAAGGAGATCTGAGCTCTTTAGCGTCGGGCATGCATCTCTCACTGATTTTTTGTTGCCTCGCCTATAAGTAACCTCAAGGATTATGTCGAGCGCCTCTGGTAGGTGGCACTAGGGTCAACGTTTGTCACATTTTCTATGATGATCACATGGCCGCACAATAACCCTCATATTCAATATGGTGGTGCCAGCTTTCTCTTTTATGGGTGGGCTCCTCCTTGGCCCTGGAGGATGCCAAGAAGGTACGATGGTCAACTGAAAATAAGTCCTTAGGCAGACATTGTGAACAGAGAAGAGAATTAGGCTTAATTAAGCATTTTGGGGAATGAAGGAGAGAGTTTATGAAAGGGGCGAGTGGAAACCTCAGTTCTAGTAATAAATGGGGGACATTAATTTTTATTTCTTTCTCAGTTACTTTGCAAATGTAAAAATGGGTGAGGTTGTGAGAAAACGGCCCCAGCCATTGCACCTCCCCAACCAAGTTAGCATTCACACGCTAGATCTTAGGGCTACCATAAATATATGGGATCTCTGGACTTTCCACTGATTTTACTCTATGTTCTAATTCTTTTCTCTTAGTTTTGTTGTGGATTTTTGTCAACACTTCCCTTACTTTTTTGCTAAAATTGCACTGTACCCCCCTAATGTCCGGTTTTTTGTTGCAAGCCTCATAAGTGTTTTCATCGTTTAGCAATTTTTCTAACTTGTTCTCGTAGTCTATGGCATCCATTACTGCAACCACCGCCCCCTTTGTCTGCCTTACAAATCTTTATGTCCTTGTATTTTCCTAATCTATCAAGGGCCTTATGTAACCTTTCCGGAAACACGAATCTGTTGGACCTAATCCCCACCTACATGGCCCCCCTGCAAAAAGCTGCTTCATCCCCATTTTTGTTCTTATCTAGTTCCCTTAAGCTTCTACACATTTCAATGAAATCGTGAATTTCGTTCCCCATGCAAAAATTAAGGCCATACAATAACACTAGTACTTCATCCCTACTTAGGAGTCTCTTGGAAATGTTCTTGACTAAATCAAAGTTCCCTTTTTTTACCCACCCCAACCTATCGAAAATGGCAACGAGTCTATTCTCGTGTAGCTGAGAACAAAGACGGGCACATACCTTTACATAAGTGGCAATTTCTTTGAAAACGTTGTCTAAGCTGGGGCCTCCGTATTTCTCCGTCAGTTCTCTCCAGATTTTTCTGCTTTTCATCCTTAATTCTTCCAATTCGATCTTTTTCTTCTTTATGTCTTCCTTCATGATCTCTTCTACAAAACCAGGAAACGGATGTTCATCACTGACGGAGAAATACGGAGGCCCCATCAAGTTCACAATAGAAGAAGAGAAGGAGGAAGAAATTCTTTTCTTAGATGTCCTGGTTAAGAGGGAAGGGGAAAATTTAAAATTCAAGGTATATAGGAAGAAAACACACCAATTCATACATACATAGGTTCTCCAGTCATTGGAAAGAAACAAAAATGGGGGTAATGACAGGGTTGGCCATCAGGGCTTATGAGATTTGCAGTCCCGAAATTTTAGACGAAGAGCTGGATTACCTGAGGGAGAGTTTTAGGAGATTAGGCTACCCTAAGTATTGGTGGGAGTGGGCACACATCAAAACAAGGAAAAACTATTTTGTGGAGAGGGAAAGGAACATTTGGCAGGGAAGAAAATAATTACAGTCCCGGACAACAACTCTATTGCACCCATCAACAGAAAGCTAGATAATTTCAAATTGATAGGCAGCTACAAAAACACCATTAGGAATAAAATAGTTAGAAACAAAAAGTTGGTAGAGGGGGAAGAGATTAGAGGGGAGGTATATATGGCAGCGTGTCTAGACTGTGAAGAAGGGTACTATGGCGAAACTGGCAATCATGTAAAGAACGAAGCAAACAACATCTGCAGAACATAAGGCATTATGATCAGACGTCGGCAGTTGCCAAACACTGTTGGGAAAATGATCATAAAATAGAATGGGAAAATATGAGTATTCTGTACAGGAACACCAACAAAACGGCAAGACTGGATGTAGAGAACGCCTTCATAACTTGCACCAACAACACAATGGCAGGGAACACCGGAAACAGCTTTGAAGACAGCATATCTAGAAAAAAACGTATACTCCACAGTAGCAAGGAAATGAAGGAAAAATGCAAGAGAATGCACAGAAAACGGACACCTGGAAGAAGGGAGCAGAGAAAGACCAAGATAACGAGGGGGTGGGGGTCACACAGGAGGAGCTAGGCGATTATAGGATTAAAAGTACCCAGCACACAGATATAAATACAGCTGGACTATGTGTCTGCTCATTGTACAGATACTTGATAATGTGGACCGTTTGTTCAAGAAAGATTGTAACTTTTTCTGAATAAATACTCCATTAGATACCATCCAGTTTGAATGAGGTCCTTTTTAGTAATTCTACTAATGCACCCCAATTGTGTATGATAAGTTTATATATATATATATATATAAATATATATATATATATATATATATATATATATATATATATATATATATATATATATATATATATATATATATATATATATATATAATATATATATATATATATATATATATATATATATATATATATATATATATATATATATATATATATATATATATATATATATATATATATATATATATATATATATATATATATATATATATATATGTATATATATATATATATATATATATATATATATATATATATATATATATATATATATATATATATATATATATATATATATATATATATATATATATATATATATATATATATATATATATATATATATATATATATATATATATATATATATATATATATCACACATTACCACAGGTGAAAAATAAGAAACGGGTTGTAGGTCCTGACCAGTTTCGACTTTATTTCAAGCCATTGACAAAGGACTGATACAGAGTGTGAGAAGTCACAAATATATATACTACAGAACAGTACTGACGAACATACACAACCGTTAGAGGCTCCATATCCCCACTCAGGCGGTGTCGAGGTAGGAGTGGCCTTTAAAACTCATTTGGCTAAAAATCACAATAGACTCTCAGGGGACATTGCTGATAAACAGACCATACCCCACCTCAGATCCACACCTAACAGGTGTCATGGAGGCGGGTTTGGAAACTCATTAACATTACTACCCTTGTACTGTGTTTACAAATATGATAATCCTATTTTCATACATCTCTACTGCCTACCTTAAAAGTTTAAACAATTTACAAATTTCTTTTTGATATTAAAGGATCAACTTTATACATCCCTTGACTGATATTCATATTATGGTAGTAACTTTCTTTTATAAAATAGATTCAATGATGTTCCTTTCAGTGCATTATTAGAATATACAATCCTTTTGCCCCTTCCCAGTTGATAGCATGATTGTTCTCACTAACATGTACAAATATGCCACTGTTCCCTTGTGCATATCTCACACAGTGGTATATTTGTACATGTGAGAACAATCATGCTATCAACTGAAAGGCAAAAAAGGATTGTATATTCTAATATACTGTCTGGAGCAAGCTAACTGCTTGCATACCAGTTAGCTTGCCCAGGTAATTCCTTGGGTGCAGTAGCTCTCAGGTTCCAACTTCTTTTTAGACTTGTATGGCCAGTGGATAACGCCCTTGCTCCCACCTGAGAGACCTGGGTTCGATCCCGACGTGGAGTCAGAAATTTATTTCTGTTCCACACGTGATTGTGTGTTGATGATTTCTATCTTATTCACTCAGAGGATAATTCGAATGAAATGTTGTCTATTGGGTCATTGCTGAGTCGGGAGAGTTGGGGAAAACTCGCTGGGTATGCAAGCAGTTAGCTTGCCAGGTAATAATTCCTTGGGTGCAGTAGCTCTCCCAGGTTCCAACTTCTTTTAGACTTGTATGGCCCAGTGGATAACGCCCTTGCTTTCCACCTGAGACCTGGGTTCGATCCCGACGTGAGTCAGAAATTTATTTCTGTTCCACACGTGATTGTGTTGATGATTTCTATCTTATTCACTCAGAAGGATAATTCAATGAAATGTTGTCTATTGGGTCATTGCTGAGTCGGGAAGTTGGGGAAAACTTCGCTGGTATGCAAGTTAGCTTGCCCAGGTAATTCCTTGGGTGCAGTTGCTCTCAGGTTCCAACTTCTTTTAGACTTGTATGGCCCAGTAGATAACGCCCTTGCTTTCCACCCTGAGACCTGGGTTCGATCCCCCGACGTGAGTCAGAAATTTATTTCTGTTCCACACGTGATTGTGTGTTGATGATTTCTATCTTATTCACTCCAGAAGGGATAATTCAATGAAATGTTGTCTATTAGGTCATTGCTGAGTCGGGAAGTTGGGGAAAACTCGCTGGTATGCAAGCAGTTAGCTTGCCCAGGTAATTCCTTGGGTGCAGTAGCTCTCAGGTTCCAACTTCTTTTAGACTTGTATGGCCCAGTGGATAACGCCCTTGCTTTCCACCTGAGAGACCTGGGTTCGATCCCGACGTGAGTCAGAAATTTATTTCTGTTCCACACGTGATTGTGTGTTGATGATTTCTATCTTATTCACTCCAGAAGGGATAATTCGAATGAAATGTTGTCTATTGGGTCATTGCTGAGTCAGGAAGTTGGGGAAAACTCGCTGGTATGCAAGCAGTTAGCTTGCCCAGGTAATTCCTTGGGTGCAGTAGCTCTCAGGTTCCAACTTCTTTTAGACTTGTATGGCCCAGTGGATAACGCCCTTGCTTTCCACCTGAGAGACCTGGGTTCGATCCCGACGTGAGTCAGAAATTTATTTCTGTTCCACACGTGATTGAGTGTTGATGATTTCTATCTTATTCACTCAGAAGGGATAATTCGAAATGAAATGTTGTCTATTGGGTCATTGCTGAGTCAGGAAGTTGGGAAAACTCGCTGGTATGCAAGCAGTTAGCTTGCCCAGGTAATTCCTTGGGTGCAGTAGCTCTCAGGTTCCAACTTCTTTTAGACTTGTATGGCCCAGTGGATAACGCCCTGCTTTCCACCTGAGAGACCTGGGTTCGATCCCTGACGTGAGTCAGAAATTTATATATATATATATATATATATATATATATATATATATATATATATGCATATGTATATGTATATGTATATGTATATACATACATATCTGTCTCGTCTACTCCTCTCCCTCTATCTGTCTTCAGACAAAGGCCTACTGGAATAAAATGCCGAGATAAAAACCAGGTTTTTTTTGCAAATTTAACGCAAGTATTTCAGGAAAAGCTACGTTCATCAAATGGAATGACTCACACCCCATATAAATGGAGATCATAACTAGAGGAAATTCAGACTCACAATCTGTCAAATTAATGGTTCTAGACCAACCAATACTAGTGACTAACACCCTGGTCACCAAATAATATAAAAATGTCATAATTATTCTAGACCAAAAATATCACAGTATGTTAAAAGAACACCACTTCCAAAATATTCATCCTCACAGGATGAACCCAGAATTCCTGTTAAAAGAAGCATATCATATATTAAAACCTGAAATGGTGTATGAAAAAGACATTTAAAAAAGAAAAATACATACTACATACTAGAGAACAGAATGAGAAAATGCATGATGGAGAAACAAAGGAGTTTCACTGCGACACATCAGGATATTCCACATAATGTCTGGAAAAAATATAAGTATTAATGAATTATCTTAGTCACTTTCTATGGCCGCATATAACTGATCTCACATTGGCTGTTCTTATCCACTAACCCTGCACAAAGAGCAAATCACCCAGCTGCAAATCGAAGGCAATAGCCATTGTATGTTCCCCTCATAATATATATTTAGAGAATGCACACACGCAAGCACTCACTTAATAACCCCTCCTCAGAAGTGTGACAACACCGGTTCAGTGTTCGAAGGATCATAAAACTTCCATTAATCTGTCACACTGTCTCCAAGCACTTTGGCCATGATCAGAAGGGACAAATAAACGTGCTGGATACCCTCTGTATGTAACAGTGGAAACCTCCAACGCCAACAAAAATGCCACCTGCACTGGATACATCTTTCATAGGCCAACACATAGACCTCCAAAAGACTTAACAGGAGCTCAGCCCACCTACCCCTGGGGCCCCCCGCCCAGGTATGACAAATATCCGTATCGAAAGTTCAGTAGGGGCCAGCTCCAAAAATCATAGCAAACCATATGCAGTAGATACGAAAGTTACTTGTCTCGTATGAACGATTGTTATTCCAATAAACAGTTCATTGTAGAATGCATCACTTCACATCTTGCATTCTTGATGATCTAAATATTCTGGACGGGTTGCGACTGTACAGGACCATGCTTCTCTTCACATCTTGAATTCTTGATGATCCAACTATCTGAATGGCTTGTGACTGCTCAAGCCCAAGTTGAATGCGTCACCCACTAATCCTTTACGCCAAAGAGATGTCTCCCAACAAAGACAGTGACTTGTAGACGTCCTGTCCGACATCTCTCCAAAAAACCATGAATCCTCTCATGAAGTTGCAGGCGTAGAAACCTGCAGGCGTAACATAGATGGCCACCATATCTAACTTGTATCAGTTGAGGCTTATAGAAGTCATTCCATAAGGCACTACTGCGAGGAAGTGGTGTATAACGTAAGTTGATCATGTCGACAGTCAACCCAAAAGGTACCTTGTCTCTTTACTATGCCACACTATTACTGAAGCATTAAAACCACTAAGGAAAGGTTGTATGATAAAACTATGAAATAATTCCAAGTTACTAACTGGAATTTCCACAATCAACCTCCCATCAGGTACACTAACTTTAAGATGCTACCCATACAAATTCTTCCCAGTAATAATTACCTGCGAACCATACAGAGATAATGAATTCATTAAAGTCAATTCTAAACACCCGAGAGGTAAAATATCTCCCAAAACTCCACCTTGGAAGCTGCAACCACTGTCTTAACCTGGGTTTGAAACCCCGATGACATGGATTCCGCTCTTTATTCAATATTCAACAAATTAGTTTGACAGGAAGACAACATTACCGTAACATCTAAAACCTCCCCCCATCTTATCAACTTATGACCAATAACCCATCTAAACAAATCCTGAAAGTCTCAAAACTTTACCATAATTTCTCATAACTATATCGTAAAGCTATCAAAGTTTTACCCTGGTTAGCAAATACTGCTGATACCCACTCAATTCTCAGCAGAGTAGAAACTGATATACTAGCAATCGCCTCCTATGATCATAACGGCTCCAACTACCAATGGCGCAGCCCTCTTACTCATTCTAGAAGAGAACTGAAAAATTGAAACACTTAAATTTGGAAGCCATGTTAAAGTCTTTCTAATTCTATCCTGAACCCTAACTGCTGTAGCATTAAGTTCGGTTAGCCAACCCCATACCAGATCGGACAGATTCTGTCCGAAATTCAACTCACCCCAAAAAAATCCTAAGCAACAGAACTTTATTTTGAAACTCTATACTCAAAGATATTGCATCAGAAGACAACTTCACATCATGATATTCTTCTATAATAACATCCGGGCATAATCTCGCTACGAAATTAGCCCATGACACGACTCCCAATGTCATGGGAATACGAGCCTTCAGCATAAATAAACAAAAGAAAGAATCCAAAAGTTACTAGATTCTAAACTGGAAAGAAAAAAAAAAAGAAACCCATATATCTATAAAACCTTATGGTATTTTGTGCTTAATATTAACTAAGTATTGCATCACACAGGAGCAAAAAACTGAAATCAGACAGTTAAAGATTTGTATAACTCTACAGACCAATGTCCTCCTCAGTTAAAAAAAGCTAGAAGCCACGCCCCTTTAAAACCCATTAAAAAAACAAGGAAAAAGAGGGGGGAAAAATGATCTGAAACAGAAGAATCCCAATTAACCTATCTTTTTTAATTTTAGATATGTGTCAACTGAGACACACCCATATTCTCATCTAGAACAACGTACCTATTCCCCTTCTTTACTTCTACAACACGAAACAGACCTTCAAATTTAGGACCTAGCTTATAGTTCAGCTGATTCCTGACATTTATTTTCACAAAAACCCTATCTACCACAGCAACTTAACTCTCCCAGCTTTACATTGCTTCTCTCCACCTCATCCTGCGTTTTCATCTCAAGATTCCCAGCAAGACGTGCATATCTCTCTTTTGCCATGGAAACAAGTGCCCTTACAGTCTCATCCCCCGATGGAATGGGTAACAAATCAAATGTGCCCCACACTGGGTAACGAAACAGTGCTTCACTGTGGGACATTCCAGTGGTATCACTAACCATGGAATTAATGCTATGTTGCACCTGTGGAACATATCGATCCCAATTTACACCATTCCCCCCTACAGTAATTCTGAGAGTTTCAATAACCTTCCTATTTGCCCGTTCACACAGCTCATTAGGGTTCTGATCTATAGATGCCTACGAACTTAACTATTTTGATACTGGTTCTTTCCAATGTTCTGTACACACTCTTCACTTTACTATTCGGAGTCCATAGAATTATAAAAGAATGGCCACTTCTTAATAATTCCTTTTATTCTCGTCTCCATAGCGAGCTTTCGGACCGTACTTCTTCTATAATCATGCTAGACTAAAATATTTACATTATTTCATGACCAAACATAACAATTACAAATAAGTAAACAAGTGGTTAAAATATTACTATTGTCATGGCATTACTGTCAACATGTAACAAGTCCAAGAATGGGCAACTGTCAGTGGTTAAAACAACGGAATAACTATAGAAAGAATTAGGTGCTTAACAAATAAAAAATAAACTAACATAAATATGTGTACTTTTATGTATAGATATATAAAACTAGAAATGTTCAGAACTTCGCTAAAAATGAAAAAAAAACAAAACAAAGAAAATGAAAAGAAGTAAGAATAAAAAAATAAAAATTAAGAATGGGCAGTGCCTAAAAATTTTGAGAAGCCTTTCGCATCCTTCTCCCTGAAAGCTTAAGGAAGGTTTCATGTTTTTTATTAAGATGGCTTCTGTCATCCTCAAGTACCCCACAGAATTATTACTGCACAGAATTTTTACACATTCAGTAAGCTGTCTTTTCGTTATTTTTGTTTCGCCATGAAAGTCTACAAGGTGAATTTGGATTGACCCTGTCTGTGTGCGCATGTGAAATCTCTCTGACAGTGCAAGTGGTATATTCGATATATGTGGAGGAATTACATCCTACCCGGTTACAGGGATACAGCTATATCACTTGCTGACTGTCAGGAATTCCCCCTAAAGCTGGTCTATTGCGAATAAAAATGTTTTTAATTTCTTATTTTTATAGTGAATCCTGAGACAGACATTATCACTTTCATTAACCGGTTTTACATGATTAGAAACAATTTTTTTCAGCAGTTTTTCTTCTGCTTTGTAGCAGCATGACATTTGTCCTTGAAAAAAGAAGTTAATTTGTTGTTTTTCTTCCCCAGTTGGCAACGACTCATTCAGGATGACTTTATTCAAAAACTCTTTTACAGTTCCATCTACTACTTCCATAGGAAAGTTATTATTTGCTAACATTTGTTTTATTCTGGTAATTTCGTTGTGGAAGGCATCCCAGTCATTGAAAACCCGTATACCCTCTATGTAATAGTCTTAATTATCCCTATTTTGTATTTTTCTGGCATATGGCTTACACAACAAAATTTTTCGTTAATTCATTAAAGAGGAATTTATTATTATATCACCATTGGTTCTTCTACGCAAATGACAAAAAACAAAGGTTCAGTATTTCACCCTACCTAACACCATGCATAAAAAGGATTGGGAAAATCTTACCAAGAAAAGAAGATAAATTAGCAGCAGCAGCAGCAGCACCAGCAGTAGTAGTAGTGGTAGTAGTAGTGGTAGTAGTAGTAGTAGTAGGTGAAGCCGTTAGCTGTTCATTATCAAAAGGTCAGGAGTTGAAAGGTTCTTTGAAAAACGCCAGGACATTAAAGAATATAATTTATATGCCGTTGGGAACCTAATGAAGGGAGAGTAGAGAGATAAAATCTCATAAAATCTTTAAGAGATCAGGAGAGAGAGGAGCAGGTAGAAACCTGCAAAATCCAAAAGAGAGAGAGAGAGAGAGAGAGAGAGAGAGAGAGAGAGAGAGAGAGAGAGAGAGAGAGAGAGAGAGAAAGTTTATATGATGGCTTATGAATTGACATTTGCCTACAAAACCTTAATCAAAAAATTAAAAAAAAGTTGGACAGTTAGAACTGAGATTGCACTGAGAGATTTTAAAATGATTATATATATATATATATATATATATATATATATATATATATATATATATATATATATATATATATATATATATATATATATATATATATATATATTTAGTAAGACACATTTTAAAAATCTCTGAGTCACAATCTCAGTTCTAACTGTCCAACTATTTTTATTTTTTGATTGAGGTTTTGTAGACAAATGTCAATCCATAAGCCATCATATAGATTTTACAAAACCTCTCTCTCTCTCTCTCTCTCTCTCTCTCTTGGATTTTCAAAATTTCTACCTGCTCCCTCTATTTCCTGATCTCTTAAAGATTTTATGAGATTTTTTCACTCTACTCTCCCTTCATTAGGTTCCCAACGGCATATAAATTCCATCCTTTCATGTCCTGGCGTTTTTCAAAGAACCTTTTAACTCCTGAGCTTTTGATAACGAATAGTTAACGGCTTCACCTACTACTACTACTACTACTACTATTACTACTACTACTATTTCATCTTCTTTTCTTGGTAAGATTTTCCCAACCCTTTTTAGGTTAAGTTAAGTATACCTTAGTTTTACCAGACCATGGTGTTAGGTAGTGAAATAGTCAATCTTTATTTTTTTTGTTATTTGTCCAGAAGAACCAATTTCTCTTTAATGAATTAACGAAAAAAATTTTTTCGTGTAAGCTGTTTTTCATTCCTTCCTTCCTTCCTTCGGGATCAAACCCCATTCGTGATCTTTCCCTCTGTCGCTTTGTAATGTTCTCAGTCCCTATCACTTTTCTTCCAATTTTGTGTTGTGTTTTGAATGTTCGTCAAGGGTGGTCAACATAGGCCATTTGGTTTCCGGTCACATTTTCCTTTTAAATATTAGTGTTTGTTTTCTTTCTCTTTCTCATTTATTTCGCTTTCATGACACTAAGTGCAATCCTTAGACACACTTGTTTAATTTCTTTTTAGTCTCGGGTATTACTCTGTGTATACGTGTAGAAGTATTCAAGGTTTTCTTTTGTTTACTTGCGTTCAGGATACACCATATTGAATAAGCATTAAAAAATTACGACACTTGTAGAATTGATTAGAGTTCTCAACAATAAGAAGAATAAAAATATGAGCGTCGTTAGAGGAGCACTCCAAAATTATGATAACAATAATTTTATGTAATAATAACAA
Organism: Macrobrachium rosenbergii; assembly: GCF_040412425.1. Taxonomy (NCBI): domain Eukaryota; kingdom Metazoa; phylum Arthropoda; class Malacostraca; order Decapoda; family Palaemonidae; genus Macrobrachium; species Macrobrachium rosenbergii. The sequence continues at coordinate 31,681,437 of NC_089796.1, read as the reverse complement.
GAGCTTCACTTGTGCAAGCGCTTGCAATGGCACACATTAGCCAAATTCCTCCTTCGTATCTGCTGTCAGTGCCAGTGCCGTTTTCCAGGGCGCTTCTGCAATACTTAAGTTGGTGTTCCAGATGGAGTTTTGGTGGCACCATTATGAATTGGGTTACTTCCATTACAGCCTTGTTATCTTGACAGAAATATATATATATATATATATATATATATATATATATATATATATATATATATATATATATATATATATATATATATATATATATATATATAAACAAATTACACACACAATTGTTCTGTGCGATAGTATAATTACTGAAAAGACCTCATTCAAACTGGATGGTATCTAATGGAGAGTTTATTCAGAAAAAGTTACAAGCTTTCTTGGCCAAACAGTCCACATTATCAAGTATGCATACAGTGACCTGACGCATAGTCCAGCTGTATTTATATATGTGTGCTGGGTACTTTTAATCCTATAATCGCCTGGCTGCTCCTGTGTGACTCACACCCCCTCATGACCTTGGCCTTTCTCTGCCCCCTTCTTCTTCCAGGTGTCCGTTTTCCATGCATTCTCTTGCGTTTTTCCTTCGTTTCCTTGCTACTGTGGAGTATATGATTTTTCTAGATATGCTGTCTTCAAAGCAGTTTCCGGTGTTCCCTGCCATTGTGTTGTTGGAGCATGTTATGAAGGCATTCTCTACGGCCAGTCTGGCCGTTTTGTTGGTATTCCTGTACAGAAAACTCATATTTTCCCAGTGTATTTTATGGGAAAATATGAGTGATACTCACTTATAAGTTAAAGTAAATTAAATTTCATTTTCCCTTTATGCATAAACGTGCATTTCGAAAGAAGTACGGATTGTTTTGAGTTTTTCGCACCAAGCATTCCCATGTTTTTCCAGGCTCAGTTAAGCCAATGCAGGTGTCAAATGAGAAACTAAGTACCACGAGTCATTACCGATCTGACCTGACCCTAGTAATCTGCCCCTACAGTGACATTCTTAGCAGCTGCTTGCAAGTAGTACGCGCCCTTTGAGGGTTCCTTCCATTGTTACTATTGTACTCAATTCCCCAGTCACACATGACCCTTCACATTTTTCTGAGTTTCCCCTCCTTCTCAACTACCTGTGCTGCCATCAAAGGTCACCTTTCTTGACCTGACCGGCACTTGCGGCTCCATATAGTAACACCTGCATCCCTGGCTACAAATCCCTTGGCTCTCCCCTCTAATTGTCACCCCATTGAAACCTCTTCTCTTGATACCTTTATCTGCCACCATACAATGACCTTTCTAGGTATTTGGCCGGATTAGTGACACACCCTGCAAAGGAGGACAATGGAGGACCCATTAAGAAGAGGCTGTCAGAAGTGGCAAAATACAACCGTCGCCAGCGGACTGTGGTATATATGTTTTATCCTTCTCCCAACTTCTTCCATAACCAAAATCCTAAATCTCAAAGCACAAGAAACAACTTATCTTTAAAGTCAACACCGTCACCCCTGCTCACTGAAGTCATCCTAGTAATGTCAGTTTTCGTCTCCTACCTCTCTCTTTATGTCAAAGTTCAAATTAGATCAAGGCTAGACAAAACTCATGTTCTACCAAAATGGAGTTTTTATTCTGAAACCTAACATGACAAAACAAAAGCAAAAGAAAAGGTCAAAGACTGTCCTTAACTTTTGGCAAAAAAGAAATGAAAAATCAAACTCTCAGACTGGTAAATACAATCAATTACATACCCCCAACAATAATGTCAAAGTCTGTCATGGCCAAAGACATAGTTGTATGTCAGAAATTCCCTTAACATGTGATTACTAACAAATCCATCTGAAATAAAAGGTTACCTTCAAAATAAAGTGCAAAGACATATAAATACATCAATGGGAAAATTCCCATGTTACCGAAATCACCCAACACACCCCAGAGGTTATACTTGGTAAATATGCAAGACAACAAAGAGTAAAAAAATATTCAGTAACAAAATGCCAATGCAACCAACAGAGTACACAATTAACTCAATGTCCAATCAGGCATTTTAAAAGGAAAAGATCACTTCTCACCTTTACTGGCAAAAGTCTAGTGCCCTCACCAGGCAGCACATTCACCAATCCAAGTTACTCCCCGAATCACTCATCTGTACTCAAGATCCCAATATGTTACCCTCAATGACCCCCTTTCGAGCAGACTTACGCACACACTCATAATTCTAGAACATTGTCTCGCCACTCCCTTGTGACATGGAGATCCTGTTACATGATACAGGTCAATAGGGTGAACGCTCGGGCCTACGTGAGGCACCTAGATTTCCAAGCCCCAAATTCCTTTTGCATATTGCAAGAACTACAGTTTACAAACAGCCTGGTATATGCTGACACAAGTGTTCATCTCACCCCAAGATTTCTTAAACATGTTTAACACTGTCACACATTCCATCAAGAGTCATATGACATACATTTAAATGCTCCATAGCTATATACTATTTATTCTATAGGAGCTGTCAACATATATACTGGCACAGGCAAACCAATGATGTGCTAGTCTCACTTCAGAAGTCACATTGATAGCATAATTTATGCTAGTCCCCCTTCAGATTTCTTCCTGCTTATAGAAGCTCTGCTCAACCTAGTTCCGAACACACACTGCTAGTATCCCCATGCTAGCTACCTCTACAATGCTACTCTACGACGCTACCCTCCTTTCACCACACACACATGCACATCACTGCTAGTCGACCTTATGCTACTGCTCTAGTTTTCTCACCCGACTTCATGCCATTGGATGCCCCCTGCTGCCTCCCACAAGACATCACCCTGCAGAATTACATGACGATGTCCCCCTGTCCAGAAGTCACCAAGAGACTTTTGCTTGAGTCCTACTTGAAATAGTTCCTATGCTGCCTATGCCAAACATTGTTGTACCCAGCCACTTAGCTCTGTGCGCTGATGCCTTACTAGCCTACCAGTGCCCTTATCCTTCATCGTATTTCCCTCTGGCAGGGAATTCCTGAGTGACAACACTTCCACTGATGCCCTACGGCAGAACCTTCCTCTACAAATGTCGTTTAATATCAGTTCCCCAGTCTAAACCTTCTCTTCCATTTCCAATCGACCTTTTCACTACAAAGCCCAAAAGACTGCACACAACCAAAGCGGCATAACATTGTTCCATTTTCCCTTAGCACCCGACTGTTACTTTAAATACATTTGGCAAGGCACCATCAGTATTAGATTTGCATCTATATAGAAGTGTACTACTAAAAACAGCTGGCTTTCTAACCCACCAATTTGTATCGTTACGTAAACCTTACCCCACCTCTGTGCCAGTTTTCAGTGTCTCTCCATTTCCTTGTAGGTCTACACTACATCCTTTCTTTTTATTTTTTTTAGTTTATTTTATTTTATTTATTTTGTTGGGGTTATTATTCTAAGAGTGTCACGATGCTCACTGAGTTCCCGAACATAACCAGTATTGGGACTCCCTAAAAAAAGAAAATTTTTTTATCGCAAGAAAACCCAAATTATTCGGGAACGGGCAAACACTCCCCAAACCAAGTCTTAAGATTCACTCAATAGCTGGCAGAGTCCGTGCGTGAATCTGAAACCACGTTCTATGAGACAAAATAAAAAAAAAAACGTTCCCTGTGAACAAATCATGTCTTACGGGGCGAACCAAAAAAACCCCAACATTCACACAGTAGCTGGCTGAGCCCGTGCTTGAAATAGAATACAATTTTACATCTTTCCAGACATATTAAAATTCGTTCATCAAGAACACACCAAGTCGTATTCACACATTAAAATTCATTCATCAAGAACACACCAAGTTTTATTCAGACATATTAAGATTAGGTCATCACGAACCAACTTGGTTTTTCCAGAAACCCTGAAATTTGAGTCTTTTCAGACATACTGACTTTCTAAAGGGTCACAACCATATAAACGTTATCTCAAGATGTCTACGACATCCAGAATCCAACAAAACGAGTTCTATATGTCTGCTGGAAAGGGCATGGGACTGTCAGGACAAGTCCTGAGGGACTGGGTCCAAGAGAAAGTAGATGATGCCAAGACGGAAAGAGAGGCAGAACTCCAGGAGAGGGAGAAGGAAAGAAAGGCGAAGAAGGAAGAGCAAGATAGGCTAGATAAACTCAGGAGAAAGAACAAGAACGATAGGATAGGCTCGAAAGGGAGGAAAGGCAGCGGGCCCATGAGCTACAGATGGCCCAAATTGTCACTGCCAGCTTCTCTCCAGCCCTGGGTGCATCTGCCCTCACTCACCCTCATATTTTTATGCCAAAATGGACCGAGGCCGAGCCCGAGGTGTAGCTCAATCAGGCGGGAAGGGTCCTTAGTGCCAACCCACACACTCCTGCCGAAGTCTCCCTACTCTAGGGAAAATTCCTCGGAGGAAAGGGTCTAATTGCTTTCAACTCCCTCCCCGAGGCGGATCAAGGGAAATGGTTGGAAGTGTGCCAGGCGATCACAAAGGCGTATGAAATCACCCCTGAACACTGGAGACGAGCTGGAGAGGCCAGATAAAAGAAGCAGGACAGACCTGGTCTGACTGGGTGTATTAATCAAATAGGGCCATCTTTAAATGGCTAGAGTCCCAGGGAGTCTCCCCTGTTGAGGACATCCTCGAGCTGTTCAAGACTGAAAATTTTTTATATTACGCCCCTTCTGCCCTAGCCACCCATGTATGCGAAAAAAGCACCCACGACTCTAGCAGAGTGCTGTCACCTCGCTGACATATGGGACACTCATCACGCCCATGCATAAAATATGCCCTCCTCTTTGAAGTCTGGCATCCCTCTGCCCAAGAATGGGCACTTGCAGAAGCCCGTTGTATGTGGGTTCTGCAAGAAAGCCGGGCATTCCACTGAGCAGTTCCAAAACAAACCCTCACCCAGGAATCCACCAACTAACAAGCCTGTGCCCTCCACAAGGGCAGTGCTACGACGGGATTGTAGCAAGAGCTATTGCATGGCTTGCAAAGTTTATGGCCACTCTCCCACATGAGCAAAATGCCCTAATAATAAATCAAGTACTCCTGCCATTGCCTTGGCAGTTACAAATCCTAAGTCCTTAGGCCCTCCAGCCGAGGGTCCCATATATGTGGCACCTCCTTGAGGTAGCTACTCCGCATGCCAGGTCAAGGCATTTGATAACTGGCGCGCAAATTTCCCTCATAAGGAAAGACAAAGTTCCCCATGGAGCTATCATTAACTAACATAAACTCGTCACAAGGAAGGGTATCAATCAATTTAAAATGATACTGCCTACTGTTCAGTCGAGAGTCACAGGACCTCATAGATCCAAAATTTGCAACCTTGCAGTAGCAAGCTATATTCCTGGAGGTTATGACATCCTCCTGGGATAGGACTTCCAGTCCCCAATTAAGTTACAGCAATCCAGGGGTCCAAATCCCTCAAATCATTCATTAGGCATGAGTAAGCCTCAACTGCCTACACTCATTACACTGCCAGTGCCACCTGAGTACAATATGCAGTGGCTCCCTCCATCACGATTGGTCCCAGATCCCATTCTGGTGCCAAGGCCCCAAACAGATCACCCTCCAGGAGATTCCAAACTCGATTCACAATCTCTGCCAGTGCCACTTGAGTGCACTGAGCAGTGCCGGGCTCTGTCTGTCCAGATCGACGAGCAAATTCCAAATCAAACAATAGCGCCTGACCCTGCCTTAGTGCCAGCTCCAGAGCACGTCCCCAATCTCCATTCAAGAGATCCCAGTCAGGATCCCCTCTCTTCTCTCAGCCTGGCTCAGCTTCCAGCGTCAGTAAGAGAGACTGATCCTTCCGACCACAGTGGAAGCTCAACCGAAGGTGCGGCCTTGCAACCCGTGCCTGAGATGGTCATGGTAACCTGCGAGCCTATTGCACCTACCGCAACCTCTTCCTCTCCTTCCTGGTCCCCTGCGGGCATGACCATGGGTAAGGATTCTGCCCTATCTCAAAAGTCTAAGTGGTTAAAACCGTGGTACAATTGTCCTGATCATTAAAAATAATATCCAAAATATAACCAATTGTTTCCTCCACTGGTATATTAGTGAATGGTGACTCTATATCAAAACTGGTCATGACCAGATCGGAATCTTGACATAAAATATTATTTTTAAATTCTAAGGAGTTTTCCAAGAAGGGGACTATGTATTTTGCGATTTTGTAGTTGGGTGTAGTGTATGAAGAAAGGATTGGCCTCATAGGTACGTTCTCTTTATGTACTTTTGGGGGACCATACATGAGTAATAACCTGTTTATTATTTAAAGATCTCAAAAAAACGGTTAATTTTGTCCTCTTTCTTAAAAATAAGTTTAAAATCTTTGTTACCAATTTTCTGAAATTTAGAATCATCAGTGAGTATATTTTGCATTTTTGGATATAATCAACTTTATTTAAAATAACTATACCATTACCTTTATCTGGTTTGGAAAATATAAAGTTGTTTTTTTTTTCTCAATTTCTGAAGGGTATTTAGATCATCTTTATTAAAGAAAAGGGCCCATCTAGTTTGGTTTGATAGGTTAGCATTTAAAGGCCAGTTCTTCAGTTTAGTAAAAAGTACTTCGAAGGGCAAATAGTACTCATAGTATGAGGGTTTGTAGTTGGGTAAGCAGAAATCCAGCCCAAAAGATAAAAGAAATTCTTCTTTCTTGGTTAAGTTATAGTCAAAGAAGTTGAAAACCACCTTGTTCCCTTTACCAGAAAATTCGGTTTGAAGACGCCCAGTTTCTTAAGTTTGTTGTTATGGGTGTTTTGTGCCTCTTCAATATAGCCATTTAAATCTTTACATAACAACCAGTTAAAAATTGTTAAATCAGTAAGTGTGAGCCGGTTATGGATATCATTATAGAAAAGTTTGACATGTTTACCAATAAGCTTTTCTTTGGTACAGGTTTCAATAGATAATAATGCAGAAGTGGAATCATGATAGAATTTAGTATTATATAACGAACGTCTATACAATTTAAATTTAACAAAGTTAGGCGTGACCTGATTGAGCTGGCAATATAGCAAGAATTCGAGGTCGAGTTTTGCTTTCAACCACTTCTTCAGAGTAATCTCCAATTTACGACAAATCAGTAGTAGAGGGCGGTCGTACCTGCGCTGGATCAGGTCGCGGAAATGCAAAATGCCATTGGACCTGAGGCGGAAGAGGAAGAGCAAGGCGAACATCCAGGAAAACATGGTATGAAGTCAGGGAAATGCTTCGTGAGGCAGATGAGGTCAAGATACGACCGCCCTCTACTAGCATTAAATTATGCCTTTAGCATTAGATTATGCCTGTCTTAATATTGGTAACCTTGAGCAACTATATCTGTTCTCCAGTTTGTCATTTTTTAACAGAATACATCTTTTTTTAGGATTAAGAAACAGAGACAAGCACATACTCTTGAAAAGAAACAGGAAAGACAGTGCAGGGTAGACTATTTTTAGAATAGCTGGGCAACGAAACCTCTGAGTCCCATTTGTCGACATTTATGGGTTCTCCCGAGTGATTTGAAGCAATATGATTGGACGGCTAAATGAATAGAAACCAGAGGGAAAGGACGAAAAAGTAGTAGAGTGGCGCCGAAGGCTTCCAATAAAAAATCCTTAATTATTTGACTGACATTTCTTCGGAGGTAGCAATTGTCGACGCCTTCCCCTTAAAGTGGAGAGGAAGATAGAGACTACCTTGTGAGTGTGTATTTCCATGAACCTTCGCCTTTGAAGCCTGTTCAAATTGGGGTGGGCAAAGGCCTTTGTCTTAGGGAGAGGTTAATCCTTGTCTCTATTATGAAACCAGAAACAAAGGAAATTTTTTGTAATTAATAATGTTTGATGATATAATTAAGTAGGTAAGTAATGTTTCGGAACCAGAGTTGCTTCGGTAGTACCAAAAAAAAAAAAAAAAAGAGGAAAACTGATCATTGAGAAAAGAAAATTTCATGTGAAGTGATATTTACATCCTGGGAGGAAAGCACTGCATTTTATCAATGGAATATAAAAAATTATATATATATATATATATATATATATATATATATATATATATATATATATATATATATATATATATATATATATATATATATATATATATATATATATATATATATGTGTGTGTGTGTGTGTGTGTGTGTGTGTGTGCTGCTTGTTTGAATATATATATATATATATATATATATATATATATATATATATATATATATATATATATATATATATATATATATATATTACCTTCAAATGTCGTTTAATATCCAATTCGCTCTACCTCGGAAATATATGTTTAACGCAGGAGAATTATAGTTGATAAGAAGTTCGTTGTCTCACGGGCTCGAACACTTATATATTATTTCTGAGGTAGAGCGAAATAAATATTAAACGACATCTGTAGCTTAATGTTCGATATAAATCACGGTGATGCGATAAAAATTCATACATATACTGTATATATATATATATATATATATATATATATATATATATATATATATATATATATATATATATATACATATATATATACATATATATATATATATATATATATATATACATAATATATATATATATATATATATATATATATATATATATATATATATATATATATATATATATATATATATATATATATATATATATATATATATATATATATATATATATATATATATATATATATATATATATATATATATATATATATATATATATATATATATATATATATATATATATATATATATATATATATACATAATATATATATATATATATATATATATACATATACATATATATATATATATATATATATATATATATATATATATATATATATATATATATATATATATATATATATATATATATAAAGAAAGGCTCAATAATTGTAGTTCAGTGTGGGTTAAGACGACGATGAGTGTTTCGTGATGAAATACTTCTTATGAAACAGTTATGCGAGATTTTTAGGCGACGTATGGTGTAGAAGATGTGTTGTTGAAAGCTATAAAAATTCGTGATGATGAAAGTTAAGACTGTATTAAAACCTGTAGGAGGGAGAGTGACTAGTTTGATGAAAAATATGCAGCTAAGAGAAGGGTATGTTATGTATTTGTGACTGATTAATATTGATATTGATAAAACCATGCTATAAGTCAGGGAAAGAGTAGCAAACGTAGGGGCTGAGAAAGTGAGAAAGGGGGTCTGGAATGCCGTGTGGAGAGGCTGATATTTGCCAATGATACAATGCTGACTGGCGTTAGGGGACAGAAAATGAAGAGACTGTTGGAAAGGTTGAATATTAGTTAAATGTGCAAGTAACTGTTTGGTTGACAGAAGCGTTTAATCACATATCACATGCAGCAAGAATGAAAGTAGGGCGTAAAAGAATTTAAAGGAAACAGAAAACACGGATGGAATGTATAAAGGAATTCCTGAGTCATCTTACCTTTATTGAGGGGGAAATGTTGATGTTGAATGCAATGAGAGTCAAACTGCTTAAAAGCTTAATATATATATATATATATATATATATATATATATATATATATATATATATATATATATATATATATATATATATATATATATATATATATAAATCTATAAATATATTCTATATTATATATTTATTATATAGTATATATATTGTATATATTTGCATATATATATATATATATATATATATATATATATATATATATATATATATATATATATATATATATATATATATATATATATATATATATATATATATATATATATATATATATATATATGTATATATATATAAATCTATAAATATATAAAATTATAAATATATTTCTATATTATATATTAATTATATAGTATATATATTTATATATATTGTATATATTTGCATATATTTATATGTATTGTATATATTTGCATATATTTATATGTATTATATATCACATCATATATATGTATATATATATATATATATATATATATATATATATATATATATATATATATATATATATATATATATATATATATATATATATATATATATATATATATATATATATATATATATATATATATATATATATATATATATATATATATATATATATATATATATATATATATATATATATATATATATATATATATATATATATATATATATATATATATATATATATATATATATATATATATATATATATATATATATATATATATATATATATATATATATATATATATATATATATATATATGTGTGTGTGTGTGTGTGTGTGTGTGTGTGTGTGTGTGTGTGTGTGTGTGTGTGTGTGTGTGTGTGTGTGTGTAGGATATGAAAAACTAAAAGATTGAGGAACATGGAGCTACAGTGAAGTGATGAAAGAGGTTACCTTAAATAAGTGAAAGAATGGATCAGACTGTTTTAGGAGGGTTTGTCATGTGGGAAGAATAGAGAAATAAGATGGTGAATACAATGCGCATTTTAGAATACTGGAATGGAAGAGAAAAGGAAAATGAGGAAATGCTGGACAGATGATGCGAAACAGGTTTGGGAAGGATGGAGCCCAGCAACCTTGCACCCTTGAGGCTAGACAGGCTAGAGAGTGAGTACAGGTTACAGGTGAATTAGGCAGTATGTGTTAGGGGATTTGAGGTGCTGCTAATGAGTATTCGGTCAAGTGTATGAACAGTTGATGATAAGGAAGTTTTCCGCACAATGAATTCATTTCCAGGAGTTAAGTCGAAATGTGACATTGATCATTTTCTCGTTATTCCTCCCTTTGCTTTCTTTATATATATATATATATATATATATATATATATATATATATATATATATATATATATATATATATATATATATATATATATATATATATTGTGTGTGTGTGTCTGTGTAAGCTGAGAACTCTATAAACACCTTGGTATAAATGGTTAAAGGGAAGTTAATTTACACACTTGGGAAATTTTTAATGTTTTTATACCGTTTAATAATGTGAAATTATCAAGTGCATAACACTGGGCTCTTCGTCTGCAAGGATCAGCTTCTCCTCCACACCCGTATATAAATAAGGAAAACCTACATAAATGGCAAAGCCTTGGAATTTTACTATTAATTGAAATATAAGAAGAATACTACAAGAAGCACTTATATATAGGAGCAAGTAAACGAGTTACCATAACTGTGAGTAGGTCAAGGACAGAAAAAACTAAGCTAGATAATCATATTATCAATGCTGGATAATCCTATCCTGAAATGATGTAACACTCATGTAGGTTACTATTTACAGAAAGATAATATTCTTCAGTCGTGTATTTTAGCCTACGACAATCAAAAAGAAACCTTAGCTTACCACTTACGTACAATACTATAAAGAATAACCTTCAGTAGAGCTTCAGAACCACTGCAAGGACAAGAAAAATCCTTCAATATAAAAAATGCAATAAACAAAAGTAATCGTACTTAACCAACTACAGGCAGAAAGGTCATTAAAAGGCAGCAACAAAGGCTCAAGGAGATGACTACGGTTACCATTAAGTAATTGACCTAACAATACTTGGTACTCACCGTCGTCCATCCGAGCGAGAAGTGATTAACGCTTATGCTTCGCAGAACGTTGTATGTCCCGACGAAATCAATCACTGGGGTGATGAACCATAAACTGGGGGCGCCAGAGAACATCCAGGTGGCCGCCAAATATGCCGTCCAAAATATGGAGTCACAGGGAGATATGCAAATGCCTCGTGAGGGACCCTTGACTCAAAGCAATTTTAGCAGAGCCATAAATGTACATGCATTATACTTGTCGATGACTCGCTCAACTGAAGACTGGCTCAACTGCCCTCAGGCTTTGACAGAAATCTCTCTTCTTTTCTTATCGGCAGGTCTCGACGCCCCCTCGGAACAACAATAATATAAAGAGAGGATGAGTCAAATAACTGCCAATTATCATTATGGCTGCAGGAAGGATAGTAGGCTGTACCAAGCATTTAAGTAACAATAAACAAACTTGAATAGTTACGGATCCTCCTGCCGCCGTAGGAAAGTACACCAGAAATAACTGGAATTCTGGATAGTCCAGGGGGGAGGGTGGAAATTTCTTCCAAAATGCGAAAAAAATGCCATCCAAAAACAAATTATATGTACAAAATATGTTTGGACAATAAAGTAAAATGAAAAGTTATATACAATTAATAAAGTTATATACAATAAAATGAATTTAATGAAGTATTTGTCTTGTCCTTGCCTCACTGGTCTCTGCAGCTTTCCTTCTGGGACGTGAGGATTTACTCAAGAACGGACTTTTGGGGCAAGTGTTACCATGATCAAAATTAGTATCCTCCAGCATGGGGATTAGGTTAGAAACATAAATCTTGGTGATCTGACCGGTTCTTCCCTTTTTGACTAGAACATGGGTAACCTCACCCAGACAATGGGGAAAAAAAAATCTGCAAAATAATTCCTAATGGACAATTACTTCTTTTGGTACATTCTTCTTTGATTAGTACGATATCTCCTACTTTTAACAAGTTCTGCAAGATGGGACGATATCTGCTTTTCCTATCGATAGCTTGATGAATTAGAGTACCTAAAAATTCATTATGGTAGGTATCTAACAATACATTTCTAACTTTACATAATTTGGTATAATTTTTAGAAATATCTGAAATATTAGATTTAGCAGGGTGAAAATCTGGATCTTCTACTGGAAAAGGCTGTAACTCAGGGATTAAATTTAGGTGTTATAGGCTCGGGTACATGATCAATGCTATTGTCTCGTACAGTCTCTTTGAAAGCTATTGGTCGTCTATTATCGAGATGTATAATGCTACACACAAGAAATTCAAAATAAAAAAACGAAAGTACGTTGTTCTTGATCGCTCCAAAGATTAATCGTTTAACCATTTTAACACACCTCGACCAGAGAACCCAACCGACTGCAACCCTTAAAATATTGTTGAAAAGATAAAGGTTTCACATTGTTTTCTTCAAAATACAATTGCGACTGAGAGTCATCAATAAAAGAGCTTATAATATTAGCACTGCTACCAACTGCGTTCCTAAATCGCTGATGCACAATTGGGGTATGCCATATTCAAAACAATGTAAATTAAAAGCTCTAAAATAAAATCTGAAACATTCAAATCTACAGACTTTTAGATTAATGGCCCTTGACCAAATTTTCTGTGTCACCTTCTAATTTTTTTACGTTAAAAGGTCCTAGATATTCGGCAAAGACATTTGCAAAGGGAGCAGCAGGAGGGTCCGACTGGAAGTCTCTGTAGGAATTCTGATTTAATTTTATGGTGCAATTATTGAATCTACGACAGTGAAATTGCTTGAGAGCTTTTTTGACAACGGAAAAATGTTTAGGGATATAATAATACCTTCTAAACTCAGTTAACACAGAATAACAACCTGAATGTAACAATTTTACATGGGCGTCCCAAATAATCCATTTAGTTAAATAGATTACATAAATCTGGATGTAATAACACGGAAAATTTGTCGTTAGTGCTGTATTGCCACTTCCTGAACTTACTTTTCACTCGTAAAATACCCTGTTCATCCAAAAATAAACTGAGGAGGAATTTCTTTCTTGGAATTTATACCATTTTGAAAATAAGAATATACATCTGGGAAACATTTACTTTGTTCAACATGTAACAAATGGCTGAGGGAGGAGGCAAAATAGTTAGTGACTAGAGAGCAAGAAATTCCTGCCTTCAATTTCCACTTGTGTAAAACAAAAAAATACTCTACGATATACTAGTAGAAGTCTCCTTAAACAAGAGTACCTGTTCACATTAACCAAATGGTCTAAATTTTCAGTAGCACAAATTAAGGGAGACGAATGAATCTCAGTGGTGGTCCCAACGCTGGAATAGTAATTGACAACTCAGGAACATCGGCCAAGCTAAAGTCTGGTCCCACAAAAGTACATGACTTTTGGAGCTGATTATATGATACACATCTGGTGATCAAGTCTGCAGGATTGTTTTTACCAGAAATGAAATTGAACCTTACAGGATAAAGTTCACACAGTCTCTGTATGTTATTAATTCTATTCAAAACAAAGGGAGAATGTTTATTCAATTTGTCTAACTTCAAAAGATGCAGAGTTTATCCAGTGCAGAGCGCCGAGAGCATCAGTATAGGCAATAATATTCTCAATTTCTATGGGCCTTACGCAAGAAGGGCCAGATAAACCTTTATAAATACCCAGGGAGCACTCAACACTTAAATTTACGGCATTTAGTTCAAGGGCAGGTACTGATTTATTCTTTAGTTGTTTATTGACAAGTCTGTTTTTAGCATGAATAAAACTTATGCTGCAAATAAATAAAACAACAGTAAATATCTCGACTTGCATTTGAAAACACAAAATATTATATTCACCATCTCTAGGACCTACAGATCGGGGTACTCCTAAAGCAGGAGCTCTGTTGATCTGTTTGCAAATATTGCTCCATTCTCTCTAAAAATCTGTAGCCAAGATTTGATCCCAGTTTAAATTTTTCTGGCATTGTAGCTTATGCATAAATAATCTGCAGCAATTAAATATAGGCATATTAAAGCTAAAAATATCAGACTGAGAAGCAATGGTTTGTAAAATTGACCTCTTGGTTTTGGCATTTGAATTAAGGCAAATAGGCTTAGTAAAAATTTCATCATAATTCCTATCCCAAGATCAGTCAAATAATTTACTGGTGTTAGGGGTAACATTTTCTCCTTCCTTGTCTATTTCCTCCTGTAATGCTATATCATTAGTAACCACCTGCTGAATATCAAACCTATAAGGGTTAAAAATACAAGGAAGCTGTTGGTACGACCATTTCAACTCTTCTGAAGTATTAACAGTAATAGCCCCATTGTCCACGTAAATCAGAGAATAAATGGACTTTTTCAAGCCTGATATGCGGGGATCCTCAGAGTGCTGCAAAATCTGAATGTAATAAAGAGCCATCATTAGTAAAAAAGGACTACATCGAAGACCAAAAGGTAATCTTAAATTCTTGAAAGCCACTAAAGAAAAATCACCTTGGCTGACATTCCTGTACCAAAAAATAAAATGAAAGAGTTTATAGCTAGGGTCCGAGGGGACGCTGCAAAGAACCTTAAATAATGCCCACAGTGCACCACGTGAGTTGCCCTGCCGGCACTGGCGCCCTACAAGGGACCTTCTGACGGCGAAACCTGTGAAGCAGAATGACCAGTATCATGGACTCTTAGGACAAAGCAAGTGCTAAGGACTCCTGTGTCGAAGTAAAGTGAACTTTCTATATAATGTGTTTTTCGGCCCTAACTGAATAGCTCTCTTTAGTTTTTTTTGTAAAAGAAAACTATTGAGATGGCTTTGTCTGTCTGTCCGCCCTTTTTCTGTCTGCCCTCAGATCTTAAAAACTACCAAGGCTAGAGGGCAGCAAATTGGTATGTTGATCATCCACCCTCCAATCATCAAACATAACAAATTGCAACCCTCTAACCTCAGTAGTTTTGATTTTATTTAAGGTTAAGGTTGGCTATGGATCGTGCGTCTGCAGCCGCCAACGAATCCTCACTTGATCGCATCTGGGGAGCAACTGAGCGCTGCCCGATCGTGGCTGAGAGTTTCATTCTGCAGCACATCGAGAGTTCCATACAGCATTATATGCTGTACAGAAAACTCGATTGCGCCGAAGAAACTTTGGCGCATGTTTTACTTGTTTTTCATTGTCACTTATGTATAGACACTGAATTTCTTTTCAGGAGAAGGGGACATAAAGGCAGTTTTTATTCTTTGTAAATTCACTTAAATGACTGAAGTAGCGTTTTATCTCCTGTCGGTTTGTTTAATTCTAGACTCATTAGGATTTATATAAATCGATTGACTTAGTTATTACTGTTTGTTCTTATCTAAGCCTTTTTGTAATTTTAATCGTTGTTTTACCATACTTTCCTTTGCTTGTCTCCTTTTTCCTTTTCAATATATAGGCTTTCTATTTTGCGAAAGCCTGCTTAGCAGCTTATTGCTCTTCCTGCCTCATTCCGCCTGAAGTGCATCTGTGGAGCTTTTAAAAAGAATTATGACAATGAGAACATTTTACATTATTTCTGGAAAAAAAATGGTGACTTCAAAGAATCCCTTAAAGAAATGAAAATGCTACTAATCCCACTTATGAATAAAATGAACTCACAAGAAGCGTCTACAAAGGCTTTTTGGCAATAAGAGAAAATAAATGAAATTAATAATGGAAACGTCTTCAGTAGTGACGGTGTGCTTCAAACACACAGCAATATATATCCCTGTTTGATGGAAACTGAATGATGAGGAGAAATTAATGAGGACTGTGCCCATTTAGGGCAAAGGCCAAGATTCAGAGCCAATGAAACATGGTTTTTTGGCAAAATCTTTTTATCAAAGCATCGGATAAAGGTAAAAGTTTACAAGTGTATATTGTATAACTACCTAATTTTTGCAAGTATTATTTAGCACCTAAGTTCGATAGTTTTGATATTTATAAATTAAAATGAAGTCGCTAATGTCAGAACCGAGAAAATCACAGAAAAGGATCCTAAAACCATTTGTGACACAAACATAATATGTCGTCATGAGGCTCCGCCCATCCACCAGGTATGCAGTAAGTCACTAACTGGTGAATGGATATGCTTACACAGTCTAGGCTTCAACAAATTCGATAATGGCCAGCAGGAAATGGAATTGTCCCAGTGGTTGCAAGACTGCATTTGTGCTACGGCTTGCCACTTTGTATACAAGCGAAAAGTCATGTGGCAAGATTTACTATAGCGTGAATAGGTAATTATTTCTGTAGTGGGTAACATTTACTTGGCCACCTCAGAAGTGTGGGCAGGAGCTGTTAGACAATCCATCATTTCGAGGAGGAGAACTGGAAGTCGGGCAATATCCATGAAAGCGTGGAACCAGTCATCACTGATATCGCTAGTGACAATGAAGATGGGGATGATGACCTCTTCCTCGAGAGTGACGATGAAGACATTTAGTAAATAAATTATGTATAGTGTTAGACATCTTATTTGTATATCTAAAGCATATTCATTAAAACACAATGATTATAACAATATGTTCCTCATTCAAACTGATTTCAGTATATTTTCCTTTCCATGCATATCAATATAAATCATGTCGCATATGAATGATATTAAGTAGGTAAATAATAGCTTGCCCTCAAAATCTTGACTCCTACCATTAACTTTTATTTGTAGCAAGTATACGAGCGCTGTTTAGGGTGCTGTACGATATAAATAAAAAAAAAAAAAAAAATAGCAATGGGTTACAATAACTGAAATAAAACAATGGGGTTCACATTTACACCTCTAACAATTGAGGGAAATAAGGCATCATTGCTTTTCAATTGAATTCTACTTCTAATGACCGCTCCTGACTTACTGCAAAAGGCTATAGTGTCGAAACCTGAGGTAAAACAAAACGGATTGGCTTTTTGTATTTCCGCCCTGAGTAGATGTGGATCTAACAAATGAACTATAGACTGGTTCACTAGTGGATGAATTACATACATTGAATTGTTTATAACGTAGAAACAATACGAATATCAAGAAAATGGAAGCATTCCAAGCTAATAACTTAGTCCCAACAACTGCTGTGGAAGTTGCTATGAAACCTCCACAAAATGCAATAATAAAATAATAATAAAATTATTGAGAACGATAATGCAATGAAGGGGACATTGGCAAATACCGCCTGCTATCGTTGATGTCGCTGAAGCCTAGGATGGGTACTAATTTCAGTTAGTGAATATGCCATCGGCAAGTGGGCAGAACCACAGTGAAGAGACGTTTTGCCCATATGTAAACTTCTCTTTACTGTGTGTGGAGCCTCATGACATCATAGGTTAACATCATCATTTTTTTCAAAACCCTTACCTGCGATTTTGATGGCTCTGGCATAGGAAACACTTTTACTCTGATAAGTACCAGAACTACTGAACATAGGCACTAAATAATACTTGCCAAAAATTGGGTAAGGTTATAAAATATACACTTGCCAAGTTTCACCTTTATCCGTGTTTTTGATAAAAAGGTGTTGCCGAAAAACCGCTATTCATCGGCTCTGAATCCCTTAGTAGGTCACCATTTTAACAGCTGGCTTTAAGCTAAGGCAGGTAGACGAGGCTACAAAAAAAAGGTAGTCTTCATGTTTAAATACACATGTTCACACACACACACACACACACACACACACACATATATATATATATATATATATATATATATATATATATATATATATATATATATATATATATATATATATATATATATATATATATATATATATATATATATATATATATATATATATATATGTGTGTGTGTGTGTGTAATAATGTAATGTAATATGTGTAATATGTATGTATGCATGTATGTGTATGTGCATATATGTGTGTGTGTATATATATATATATATATATATATATATATATATATATATATATATATATATATATATATATATATATATATATATATATATATATATATATATATATATATATATATATATATATATATATATATATATATATATATATATATATATATATATATATATATATATATATTAGGTTCTCACCTGGCCTACTTACTGTATTCCTTGTTCAGGGTCCAATCTAGGGTCTAGCTCGTGAACAAGGGGACTTACTAATACAGCTTGAGATTTTGACTGCAATTGCTGGCTCAGGTAGGAAACTAAATAGAAAAACAGTTCGGCTGAAGGCCGTACTTCAACAAGGAACTGTTGCAGATAAACATTTAGGTTTACTTTAAATGGAATATATTCACAATTAAATACGTCAATCAGAAGACTGGGGAATGATAGGTAAATACAACAGGGGGCTGCCACGTGGTTAGTTATTCTGTCACTGGTTCAAATATTAAAGAGTCCTCTGAAAAGGGATACTGAAGAATTGATTGCAGAGGCCTTTTCACTGCAAGAAGCATAAGACAAGTAGATATTTCCACAGCTGACATACCGTCTGCAATTAGATAATGGCAGTGGTTACACAGGGATAATTATAACGATTTCAGGCGCGTCGAGGGTTGCACAAAGTTGTCAATTGCACCTTGAACTGGGTGGAATGTCAACCACTAAGTGAATTCAACTGAACAAACTGATAACTCTCTACTTCCCTTTTGTTGTAACATTACATTTTGAAAAATAATTAATTCTGCAAGTAAATCAAAGCAAATTACATCTACCTGATTTTTACATGGGACGTTACGTAGTTACGTTATGCTGCAAGTTAAATTCTTATATCTCTCATGTTATTACGTTAAAGCAGCCGTATAGCAAATTCAAAATTAAAAGGTCTGTGAATTAATATTTCAAGAATCTAGGTAACAACACAGACAACAATAATAGGATTAGCACAGTATTAAAACCTCAGGTTAGACATGCACCTAATTAATAAGGTTACTTTGACAGCCCAAAGTCATGCTGTTAGGGTGCCTTGAGGAGTCATTATAAAGAAGTAGTTGTGGGCTTTGGTTAGGTGATGCCACGATACTTGTATGCAGCAGCAAGGTGCCAGATGTAGCACTAACAACATGGGTGCCTTGCGGTACGAAGCTAAGTACAATGAAGGACAATGAAATATGCAAAGTACATGGGCTTTGCGAGTCACAAGTAAAATAAATGACACATGCAGGATTAAGTAACAGATATGATTAATATACCAGAAGTACATTTCTTAGCCTATAAAAGCTGGCTAGGTTCAGTCTTTAACCCCAAAGGGCATTAAAAGGGAAGCCAGAGGGTGCGACTCCTCTGGCAGGAGCATCTGGCAACGGCGATGGTAATGGCACTGTGCCAGTAGTGGTACTCATGAGGTTAGGCCGAATGGCTCTGTTATATTTAATTTAAAAGTTACCAGGCCATTGTAGGCATAAAATAGGAAGTCAAAGGACTTGTGTTATAAAAGAATCTGGCGACTGCACTCTGCATTGGCAGAGTGGTTAACAAATTAAGATGAGGGGCCATTTATAGGCTCTTACAAGGATACATGAACGGGCAAGATTGCCAGGAAAATACTAAATTAGAAGATTGGAAAGAGAGAGAGAAATGATCAGAGTGGTAGAAGGAAACATTATAAGAAGTTAAGTCACAGCATTGTGAGAAGAATAAACTGGGGAAGAAACCCAGCATCCTCCTCTGGACAGAGGTGCCAAAGTTCTTTGTAAGATAAAGGTGAGGCGCTGTGCCAGAGGGCACAAGTGCGAGGAGAGCTCAACAGCTCTTACTTGGCTACCTGGATTTATCTGTGCCCATGACCTTTCTTCGGTGGGCTTCCTTAGTAGAGGAATCTGTGGAACTGAGTCCGAGAGAGATGTAGAAGTGCCACCTATTCCGGTTTCTTCGATAGCCAAAGTGGTGGCATTCATTACAAGCTCAACTACTAGTTGTAACAGTTTCTTGAATTCATCGTCCAGTTGCGATGTGGCAGAATCCTTATTCTTGGTTTTGTCTGAGGAGGACTGAGAAGGAGAGGAAGAGGTCGTGGTGGGCATGAGAGTCTTGCAGGTCACCATGACCAGCTCAGGTACGGGTTGTGAGGCCACGCCTTTGGGTGAGCTTCTGCTGTGGTCAGAGAAATCCAGAGGGGACCTGAGTACATTGAGGATTGGCTCTGGCACCGGCACTGGTAGCTGTGCCAAGCCGGAGGGGGAGAGGCAACCCGGACTGGGATCCCTTGGAGGAAGATCTATGGTGTGCTCTGGCACTGGCGCTATGGCAGGCCCAGGCACAGGAATCAAATTGTGAACTTCTTTGGCCCTCAATGGGCGGTATGTGACACTGTCCAGGGCACTCAGGTGGCACTGGCAGAGGGTTCTGGTCAAGTTGGGGATCTCTGGAAGGGAGATTCAGGGTGCACCTTGGCATTGGCACTGGTGCAGGGCCTAGCACTGGAATTTGATTTGTCAGGGGCTGGACAGTCAGAGCCTAGCACTGCTTAGGACACTCAGGTGGCACTGGCAGCAGGTTTAAGGCAGGTCCTTGAGAACTCTTAGTTTTTTATTTAGTTGTGGAGGGGTTAGGACCCCTGGATTTTTGTAACTTAGACATGAACCGGAAGTCCTGTCACAGGAGGAGGTCATAGCCTCCAGGAAGACAAGTACCTACTGCAAGAGTGCATACTGTTTATCTTTGATGTCTTATGACCCTTAGCTTTATGGTGGGGAGAATCATCTTCTTTCGATTGATACCCTCCATTGTAATAAATTTACGTCTGTCAACGGTGGCCCCATAGGGGACCATATCTTCTCCTGTGAGGGAGATTTGCTTGCCAGTGTCATCGAATCCTGTGATCTGGCGGGCGGAGTATCTACCTCTGGGCCTAAGATTTTAGGATTTGTCACTGCCAAAGCAATGGTGGGTGGTTTTGTTTTACTAAGGCACTTTGCCCATAGAGCAGAGTGTCCTTGATCCTGACAAGAGGTGCAATAATTTTTGCTGTAATCTTGGCTTGGCACTGTCCCATTGGAGGGGGCAGGCCCTTTGTTGTTCATTCAGAGTGATCTCATTGGGGGACTTAGCGGGAGTGTCTGGCTGTTTCTCATCCTTCGAGTGGCACTGTTCCGTAGAGTGCCCGGGTTTTTTTTACAATAGCCACACATGGGCTCCTTGTGAGGGTGCCCATTCTTGGGCGGAGGCTGACCAGAGGCAGGGAAGAGGGCCAAATCCTATGGTCCCAGGAACTAGCTGTAGGATGGTGAGTGTCCCAGTGGTCTGCCAAATGGCAGCACTCATCTAGTGTCGGAAGGTTCTTATCGCAGAGATGGGCAGCGAGGGCTGAAGGGGCATAGCGGAGGAAGTCCTTGAGCTGGAAGGTTTCTATTATTTCCTTCGCAGAGGTAGAGTTGCGGGATTCTAGCCACCGTTCGAGAGCTCGGGACTTATGGCATGCCCAGTCAGCCCATGTTTGAACCCCCTCCTTTGGGTGTCCTCTCCAACGTTGTCTCCATCTTTCAGGGGTGAGCTCGATACCTCTGGCACTTTTAGTTCTTCATATGCCACATATACTTCCCAAATGGTTCACCTTAATAGCATTTTTTTTCCATACATATTCAACATCAACACTTAACTTCTACCTTCTCCCAATCTATGGCACACACCCTGCTACCTTTCCATCTTCACCTAATTTGTGAATCACACCGTCTTCCTTCCTATTGTCATACATTATATTTACTCCCAAATACTTATGCAAATAAACCTCTTCTATTCTTCCATCATCCACACTGACAAGGGGTGATCCCTCTACCTAGATTTCCTTGACCTACATTGCTTTACTCTTGCTTAGATTTACTCTAAACTTTGTGCTGTTGGAGTGTTTCTCCACTATCCCCAGTCAGTATAGTGTCATCTGCTAAACATCAACTATTCCATACTAGTGTCCACTATTATTTCTGTGAGTTTATGCATTACTCCATCCATAAAAATATTGAACAGCCCCAAAGACATAACACCCTTGTCTCTTATAAAGATATAAAGTTTTAAACTCTACTTATTGGATAAATAACTTCAATGGGCAGTACATTACAAAACCTAAACACCAAACATCTACTAACTCTAAACACGTACTTCACTTCCTTTTCAAAAACATTAAATGCTCTCAGAAATTTTCCTTTTAAACCATAAGATTCTAAGTACTCTCCCTATTGATTCTACCATGAGATGTTTGTAATTCCCTGTTATTACATACAGTTCTTTCCATTTATTTTCAAAATTATACAGATAATTTCTTCACAATGAAAACTTAATCCCTACACCCTATATTTGTCCATGCCACAATGTTATACCCTCTATCACTATTAGTCTTTCATCTGTCGTACCTTCTCAATCTAAATCATACCATAAAACAGAATAATTATTCATCTCACCCATCCCTCAGTTGCCTTTCCTTCATCAAGACACACCGTGGTCGGCCATTCAATCACACTGTCTCCATCATACCACAGCATCTTTTAATCTCATCAGCTCCTGGTGTCTTTCCATTTTTCATTCAAAAGTATTCTCATCCTTTCACTAACCCCTTTTATTCTTGCTTCATTCACCTCTGCCTCTCTTTTATCCTTCATATTCAGCACATGATCAAAATACTCACTTCATTAACCTAGGGCAGCCTACATTTCAGACATCTTTTATTCTTAAAAACATTTTTTTCTTTAACTTTTTTCTCTGAATTTATTCTCCCTGACGTTCTTGTGTATCTTCTCCCCTTTAATTTCATTCTTGCTTTCTTTTTCTCTCTCACTCTCTTCATGACTACTCTAGCATCGATTCTTCTCCAACTCTAACTAAATAGCAATTAGATACATCTCCAACCACTCCTCATCTCTCTGTTACATCCATCAGTTGCTTTTTAATCTACCCTTTACTTAATCATAATCTAGAGATACTGGTATAGTCTATCCTCACTATTTTCTCTTCCCCTTTTACACTTATGAATATTCTGCTTTGGAACCTTGTATTTCCAACACATTTACGTAAGACTGAATCCAGTAATACGTTTACTCCAGGAACTCCATGTCTGCCACCAAGGACATCTTTTTTCTCTCATCTACCTGTTCATTCGAATCACCTAGCACAGCTACCATTTCATGTTCTTCAAACCAGTCGAGGCAAAGATCCAGATTTTTTTTGCACCCTGATTGTTTTCCATTCCTGGACCATTTACACTCTTCACATTTTTACTCCTGCAGCACCTAGTCTTATCCTTACAGTCTGAACTAATGCATGAACACTCTTTCTTTTGTCCCCAGAGTGTCTGCACTACCCCTTACCTTAGCTCTATAACTTCCAGGTACCCTAGACACAATCACGTATTGCCCTTCCCATTCTTGCATACACACTGGCCCTCTACCTTTGTCCCAGTTAGGTATCATGCATTTCCTTTCTTTTGCACCACTTACTCACATTCAAAACCCCAGGCCTTATTATCTTATTCCTTCACTGGTATTTTTTGCAATATCAATAAAAGGCTACGAGGCTACAAACCCATGGCCCCAGGCATTTGGTGCCTTTTGGCCACAAAAAGAGGCGAGGACGCCATTATTTTCTTTTCCAAGCATCCTAGAGGAGTGAAAAGTGGGATTGGCTTTGATCTCAAGAGAAGAGTCTCTTCCACTTTAGGGACATTTACTACCACTAGTGTGTCCTCTACCCTTTACTAGGGGCTCCTCTGCCAAAATGCCAACCCACTGGCACTCTAGGGTAGCAATGTCTAGGGTGCACTGCCTATACCACTGTGGTAGCAGTCGTCAATAAATAGACTGACCTGACATGTGGGATTGTCACTGGCCTCAAGAGGGAGAGTCTCATTTGTCATAAAGGACATTTTCTTCTCCAAGGGGTTTATGATATTCCACTAGGTACTGCTCAACCTTGGGATGCAGTACATTAGAATCCTAAGTCACTGTCACTAACCAGGGCGGTGTTATCCACATGTACAGTACTACTTACATCCAACATGGAAGCAGTCAGTGTTAATTTTCTGTCACACAAAATACAAATGAATTTTTTGTGACGTTAATTTATGCACTTATCTCAAGTGGACCAGAAACCAAGGGTTAATAAAGAACTGCTGCAATTAATGACTTACTGAACTGAACCATTACTACTAGATTGTTTTCACTATGTCAACTAGATTTTATATAGTAGCTATCTAATAGCAGAGCGATAATGAAACAATTATAACAGTGTCATAAACTTTTTTGTTTGACGTCCTATGTGTTAAAAATTTCTCATATCTTTTCATAAACGCTGTGTTATTGTACACCAGATTTTAGAGATCATAAAGAAGTTTCCTGTTATTACTCAGGCTTTTGACAGTGACTGATGACATAATATTTTAACATTTTAGCATAAAATTAATTCTAATTTAGACGTCAACTATCTGTGTAAATTTATATATTCACCAATTTCCCATTTCCTGTGAGATTATGGTTGCAGGTTTTGCAAGCCACGTTTTCTCTCGATCTAGGAATCCCGGAGTATTCTGTGGAAAGGATAATTTCCGGTTGAGAGGATTCTGTGTATAACACCCCCAGAGGATCCTTTGATGCTTTGACTTCATTCACTGTAAACTGTTAGCTGAATTCGAGGCATTCTCCATGCCAGCCAATGCAGGTTCAGCCAGAGAAGTGAACTGTTCTCAAAGTATTATATATACAAAAAGGTAACGCAAGTCTATTGGATTTTAAATGGGACTAGATTCGATTTTTTATTGGTATGGAATCAAAATTCTTTGGTTATTCAGTGACCATGAGTAGTGATTTTATTTTTCTTCCTTACAGCTTACCTAATCAGTAAATTTTGAAGGATTACAATCTATTGAAGGTTACCTTATATTAGGACCAGTATTATGTAAGTTGAGCATGTTAAGGTCAGTTATCTCTCTAAACTAGAAGCTAATAGTGATAATAATAGAGTATGCATTTCTGGTTCATTTATAAGTACAGAGTAAGTTTAATTTCGGTATTTAGCAAATATGCAACATATAGCATTTTCTTTCTAGCATAAGGTTGCTGATGCCTTCTGTGGTATAACTTTTAGTAATTTTTTATTAGCTTGTACACACACATATGTATATATATGTATATGTATATATATATATATATATATATATATATATATATATATATATATATATATATATATATATATATATATATATATATATATATATATATATATATATATATAGCAGAATTATTTATTCAGAAAATTACAAGCTTTCCAGGACTAACAGTCCTCATTGTCAAATATCTGTAGAATGACCGGACACGTAGTCCAGCTGTATTTATATCTGTGTATGGGAGCGGATCAGTGGCGATTCTAGGACTCTGAAAGTGGGGGGGCCACTTCAGGGCCAATATAAATTTTGGGGGGGCATTTATCGTTGGTGGCTATGTCATTAATGAAATAACAAATGACAATAATAACACCTCATTACTTTCATAACTTGCATTTGTAAAACATATACATGTATGCCTACACAAACATTATGATAATGGAGGTTATTCGTATTATTTAAAAAAAATATATATGTATTTCTTGCAATATATTTTTAACAATATCGCAAAAAAAATATGGCAATGTTTCTCAATGTACAGTTGGACACCTGAATATAGCATGTATTCCTTGAATTTTCGATATGAGGAAACTATATAGGTGGGATAGATGTCTGTTTTGATACCGGTATGCAGTAGTTAAATAATATGGCCAATTGACAATTGTCTTGTAAAATTTAATAATGTTTGTAAGTCCGGGATAAGAGTTTCAAACTGCCCTTCATACACAATAATGAAATAGCAGAAAATCTCCATTGGCAAACTGTAGGCGTGTCACTTAACAAACAGTGATTTGCTTGACATTTCAGTACTTTTTATTACTATAAATCATCTGTGAATCCTTATAATTAACCATTTTCATTATAAACTACAAATAAAGGAAATTATTTTGGTGTTTGATTTTACTAAGTTCTTCAGTTGACAACCTGACCCTTGGTCAGACTTTTTAACGTGACTGCACCTATAATTGCATAGCACTTATGTACAGCATAATAGGTCCACAAAATGTTATGAGTGACTATATCGCTATTGGCCTATATGACTATATCAACAATAAAACTATGACCTCGTGCAACGTATGTAATCTAGATAAAAAAATACTGAGACACAAGGCATGAGCAATCATGCAATGGCATGCTATGGGAATGACATGATTTTCATATAGGCTAGTATAGTCGAGTAGAGTTCACCTCAGGAAAGTGAAAATCACCCTGCTGGTAACACCCGTTGCTAGGCAACCACTTTTACTTTCTACATAATTATGTTGAAAGGACAAACCTAAGTAGCCTACTTCAAAAATTCATAAAAACTATCTTCAAAACAAAAATGAATCATGAGTTATGAATGTAATGTAAATATTATGTTGATATTAAAACCCCATGCAAGCATGCATGAAGTAATGCAGTGTTGCCAACAGGGCGAGTTTCCCTTTCCTGAGGTGAAGTAGAGTATAGTACGTATATTTAGTGCAGCTTAATTCTACGATTATCATGCCGGCTATCAAATTCATCAACAAAACAGTCTAAATCAATTCCCTCGGCACGTGCACTTTCAATGGACAGTAATGCGATATTACTCAATCTAGCACTGGTCATGGAATTTCTGAAAATGTTTTCACTAATTTCATTTTTGAAAAACTTCTCTCACAAGAAGCACTGGTAACAGGAAGAGTGACAGATATTAACAATAGTTTGTACAAACAGTCAAATGCAGCCTTATAAGGACTAAGGAATGACAGGAATTGTGTAATGGATGTAGGCTGTATTGGCTCTTTCGTGAGTAATTTCTTCACCAGAGGGATCTCATATTGTAAATCATTTTGACTGACCGAGTATGCCATTGCATATGCCTTCAAGTCTTCTTCTAACAAGAATGTCTGTCCTCCAGGACAGAGAGCTGAAATACTACAGAAAATTGCATTTGACTCTTTGGAGAAACGACGGTCTAATTCACTAATTAAGCAGTCTAGGACTTCATAGAAAATCCTGATGTGTTGCACATGACATGGAACAGAAGATCCTGACCACTTGTTTCAAACACGATAAATCCATCAAGCTTACGAGGTTTCTTTACCCGTTTTCTTGTTGTTGTTGGTGTAATGCAGCATTTCCTGCAGAGTTCATTAACCTTCTCAGAGTAATGGTCATTCAAGTCAGAGTTGCGTACATTAACTAAATGTTCATGGGTGACGAAATTAGATTTGCTGCTTTTCCTAGGTCTGCTTGTTTATCCTGTAGCTGTGTAGACACTTTATTAACTTTTCCAAGAATATCTGTGAAAAATTGCAATAAGTAAACAAACTCTGCATCAATCTGGGCAAGCAAACCGCGAGCGGATACAGCTCAGGCACCAATGTCATCTTCAGAAATTTCCTTCAAAGTCTCATTATGCATTCCAGACGGAGTAGAGCATTTTCACACGAAGTGGCCCGACACCACCACCTTGTGTCACTGAGATGCTGCAGTTCTCGTACTTGTTCTTCAGGCAACATTTCACGCTGTATCAAAATGAATTTCTCATGAACTACCGAGTTACTAGCAAAGATATAGAGTTCTTCAAGCAAACTAAAGAATTCAGCAGCTTGGGGTACATACTTTCCAACATTTATGAACACTAAATTGAGCCTGTGTCCATAGCAGTGTATATAATATGCAAAGGAGCTTTATCACGAATTCGTTTCTGAACACCACTAATCCCTCCACTCATCACTGATGCCCCATCAAATCCTAATCCTACAAGAGAAGATTTGTAATCCAACCCCAGTTTATCAAACTCCTCAAAATAATATCTGTGATAGAGGCAGCATCCAACAAGTCCATCTGAGTGAAAGAAATGAAGCACTCCTGAATACAATTTGCTATTTCATCATAAAATCTAATAACTAATGCCAACTGCTCTGCCTTACTAACATCCTTGGCTTCATCAGCTTGAACAGAAAAGTAATGATATGACCTAACTTTTTCTGCAATTTCTTCCTTCACCATACATGCAAGTGTGTCAATCATCTCATTCTGTATTGCAGAACAAGTGTATTTTTCATTTTTTTGGACCACTTTCTACTCTATCAGCTATAATAGGATCACGTTTAGCAGTGAATCTGAGAATCTTACGAACATTTCCTGGATTCAGTTCATCATCACCTTCTCTATGTCCTCTCTGCAAAAATGTCTTGTGTTACAGTCAACAGGATTATTTCACCTAATGTCTTTATGTAATGACGATTTTCACGAACTTTCTTCTGGTATGCCTTACTTATACACTGAGCGATTGATGTTTTATCAGCTTTATTTCGTTGATAGTCCGCCCATGCAATACAAAAGTTTTGTGGCACTGTGAGGAAATGTGCTTTTCGATGGCACCATCTTTTCCATGTGCTTTCTTCCATCGTCTAAAGCCACTCTTTATGAATGCTTCATCTGCATTGCCATATGTTGGTGGAGCAAAGTGCCTGCATGCAAAACAGAACATTGCATCTCGTTCTTTAGAATATTCAGCCCATTCATATTTGTCAGACAAGCCCCACAAAAGACCGAGCATGAGACTTTCCTTCACTATGCCTTGGATACTCTTTTAAGCGTACCTGAATAGGATTCTCAGAAGCAGATTGAGAAATGTCAGCTGGTGCAGAATCTTCCTTTTTCTGTTTCTTTGTTGGATGATCATGTGAACTTGATCTTGCAGGATTGCCAATACTTTCACGATCACAGTCTCCCTCTGACTTCTTAGCAGGTTTATCAGATTCAAGGTTTACTGTCAATGGTGCATCACATTCACTGCGTTTTTAATTACAAATTTATCCATGATTGTCTATAGTACAATAAAATTATCTGTGATAGTAAGTTCTGAAAAAATAAAAATTAAATTAAATAATCACACGTAATTCACAATTAACACAACACACCTGTCACCACAGAAAAATGTGATAAAATTTGCGGTTTTGCCGACTACCGACTGGAAGATGATGACAGCACGCACACACACACTGTCACACACACACACACACACACACACACCCACACACACACACACCCACACCCACGCACACATATATATATATATATATATATATATATATATATATATATATATATATATATATATATATATATATATGTGTGTGTGTGTGTGTGTGTGTGTGTGTGTATAACTATGTATACAGTATAATAAATATATGCACATATAGGCCTACACTATCACTGCCAACATTCACGAATCACAAAAATTATGATACAATTAGACGATTTTATTATTATAGGAAGTGTTTTCTATGTAAAAATAAAATGGGGTTAATTGTCACCGACTCACCAGCTACTTGTATTTTGGCCTATTTAGTTATTTTCTTTCAAATATGGCTAACGACAATATTTATATTTGGCTTTTGTCAGATCTGTTTGTGAAAAAGGTTAAGACTGGGTTGAAGGGTTAAAACTTGAGTTGGGATATAGACCTACATCATATAACAAAAACATTAGTGTACATTGTTTGCTACTTTACACCCGCCTGTCAGATTCTTCTCATTCTTTTTCTAAGATTTCGTATAATTATTTTTACTCTATTTTCGTATCCGCTTCTTATGTGAAACACCCACATACTGTACATAAAGATCGAATATCTCATAGCCACTAGTCTACTCCCACTTTGTATGAGACGAAATAATGAATACCACTTATGCTCAAATGCACTTATGCACAAATAATTATGCTTTAGACACTCAATAAGACACTAATCGGGTAAAAACTGACTTGACCGGCTCACAGTCTCACAGAAACAGACTACATGTACTGATCACATCATCACATCATACATGGACGTGAAACATACGCGTCTGATTCGCGTCACACACACACAAGCGGGCGAGGAGGACGGAGGTGTAAAAAAAATTCCAATAATTTTAATCTAGCAACGTTACCATTTTTTTTTTTGTGATTACGTCTAGTTATTGTGATAGGATGGGATATTTGAGTGTATATATAGTATACTGTATAATTTATAAGGTATATATTTATATTATATATTATATTATATTATTATATATGCCTAAACTAAGCTTATTTAGAATTAGGATATGGAAACAAAAACGGGGGCCAAGCTGGGGGCCAGCCAAAAAACTGGGGGCCATGGCCCCTGCCCCCTAGAATCGCCACTGGAGCGGATTAAAGTCCTTGTTCCTGTTATTACCCTTCTTCTACTGTGTGGCCCCGCCCTCGTGACCTTGTCCTCTCTCTGCCGGCTGCTTCTTCCAGGTGTTCATCTTCCAAGTGGTTTCGTGTGTTTATACGTTTATTTTCTTCTATTGTAGAGTATATGATAGAAAAAACTGTCTTCAACCCCGTTTCCAGTGTTGCCTGCCATTATATTGTTAGTGCATGTAATGAAGGCATTCTCTACAATCAGTCTGGCCATTTTGTTTGTGTTCCTATACAGAAAATTCATATTTTCCCAATCTATTTTATGGTCTTTTTCCAACAGTGCTTGGCGACTGCCGACGTGTGATTAGAGCACTTAATGTTTTGTATGTGTTGCTTGCTTCGTTCTTTGCATGATTTGCCGCTTTCGCAGAAGTAACGCTCTCCACATTCTAGACACGCTGCTATATATAACCCCCCCCCCCCCGCGGTCTTACCTCTTCCCCCAACCAACTTTTTTTATTATTTTATTCCTAATGGTATTTTTGTAACTGCCTATCAATTTGAAGTTATCTAGCTTCCTGTTGATGTGTATAATAGCGTTGTTGTCCGGGGCTGTAATTATTTCCTTCCCTTTCAAATGTTCCTTTTCTATCCCTTCCCTCTCCCCAA
Source organism: Macrobrachium rosenbergii (assembly GCF_040412425.1). NCBI lineage: Eukaryota > Metazoa > Arthropoda > Malacostraca > Decapoda > Palaemonidae > Macrobrachium > Macrobrachium rosenbergii. The sequence goes on along the minus strand of NC_089796.1, from coordinate 31,650,010 downwards.
AACAGTTTTTTTCTTGCCTTAATGTGTGCCCGTTCCCACCAATACTTAGGGTATCCTGATCTCCTAAAACTCTCCTCAGATATTCCATCTCTTCATCCAAGAATTCAGGACTACAAGACCAATAAGCCCTGATGGCCCAGTGTGGCCAACCCTGTCATTACTCCCATTTTAATTTCTTTCTTATGACTGGAGAACATAATGTATGTATGAATTGGTGTGTGTCTTCTTCCTGTGTATCTTAAATTTTAAACCTTCCCCTTCCCTCTTTACCAGTGCGAACAAGAAAGGGATTTCCCCCTCCTTCTCTTCCTCTATTGTAAACTTGATTTGTTCATTTAGTTTATTTATGTTTTCTAGGAACGTATATAATTCTTCCCTTCTCCCTTATAAATAATCAAGATGTCATCCACGTATCTTACCCATTTGATGAAGTTTAAGTTCCCTTTATTTAATTTACCCACTACTTCCGTTTCAAACCATTCCATAAAAATGTTAGCCAAAATCGGCGAAAGAATTGAACCCATTGCCACGCCATTTTTTTTTGGATGTAATGGTTCTCACCCTACCTAAACACATTGACGCTGAGCGCCGCTGACAATTTTATCAAAACGTCGTGATCTAAGTCACGTGTAAACCTCTTCCTCCATATTCTTTTTTATTACTTCCATCGTCTTCTTGACTGGTACGTTGGTAAGTAAGTAAGTATAGCTTAGTTTTACCAGACCACTGAGCTGATTAACAGCTCTCCTACGGCTGGCCCGAAGGATTAGACTTATTTTACGTGGCTAAGAACCAATTGGTTACTTAGCAACGGGACCTACAGCTTATTGTGGAATCCGAACCACATTATAGCGAGAAATGAATTTCTATCACCAGAAATAAATTCCTCTAACTCTTCATCAGCCGGCGGCGGGAATCGAACTCCGGCCCATCGAATAAACTGGGAAGTTACACCTTTTAAGTTAATTTTAGATAATTCTTCTAAAAGGTTCATGTTTTAGATGCCCTTCAGATACTAAACCCACCCATTTTCCCCTTATGTTGGAAAGAAATTTCTCCAGACTCCTCTGCGGTGATCTCGTGGATGCCACGATCATTCTCAGTGGGCGCCCTTCCATGCATATCTTTGGACTGCCATAAATATATGGGATCTCTGGGCTTTCCCCTGCTTTTAATCCATGTTCTAATTCTTTTCTTTTAGTTTTGTCCTGGATTTTTGCCAAAGCTTCCCTTACTATTTTATTAGAATTGCAATAAAAAAAAACGGACGTAAGGCAATTTTAATAAAAAAAAGTAAGGGAAGCTTTGAGAAAAATCCCGGACAAAATTAAAAGAAGAAATCAGAACATACTGTAGAGTAAAATCAGGGGAGAGACAGAGATCACATATATGTATGATAGTCCTGTTAGTAATTACATTAATGCACAGAACAATTGTGTACAGTAAGTGATAAAGTTAATACACACAAATTTATACTGTACATATATATGTGTGTGTACGCGCATTCTGCTTTCTTCCTATAATTCTCTTCTTGGCTACACCCTCTTGCCAGTTTTCTAAATGTCAGTTGAAATTTACCTTCCATGCTGTTAAAACTGACATAAAAATCCACAATTATATAGCAAAAAAAAATTATATTTTTATTCTTACATTTTAACGTTAACACTGATGAGCAGCACCGTTCAAGTGTTCGAAAGTCTTTGTTTATTTTACATAGTAATATATTTACTATATAACTGTGGATTTTTATCGCACATTATTATTATTATTATTATTTTGAATAAAATGGCTGCATTTTGAGAATTGATTTTATACTGAGTTTTCTCAATTCTTCTAATAATTCGCTTTTGCTGCACATTAATATTAGTCAATAATTGTCCAATGTTCATATTTTGATGGATGAAACACCGTATTTCTTACAGATGAAATTCTTTATTTTAAAGCATTACCGCAGGTTACTGAAACCTGGTATGAAATCCGTATATTTCCCTGATAGTATTTTCGGTGGCTTTTTTTTTTTTTTTTCTGACGTCTGTCTGGTATTTTCAGTACTTTTCTGTCGACATGTTTCGATCAGCTCGATGGTCATCTCCTGGACGCTGGGATGAGTCTGGAGACACAGGGCGCTCGTGTCGGTATACATAGAGGGTCTCAGATCAGGCCGATTTTTCATTGGCTGCCTGAGGTGATTCTCCTCTAGCGAAGTCTCCTCTCGTGCGGTGATGGTTGTATGCCCCCTTGCGCGAGTGCTCTGGAGTGCATGTTAATGTGTGTACTATTCGGAGGGTTGCTGCCCGCAGATGGACGTTCCTGATTGGTTTGCTCATATGGGGTGTCAGTAGGTGCCGCCCTTCTCGCCGATGTCGGGAGGAGGAAGGTCTCCTGTGTAGTATTGAGACTTGGCTTCTCTCTCCCGATGTGTAGGGCTTCCAGGAGGCGGAGGCAGCGATGGTCGGTCGTTAGATCTGTTATCTTGATGTCGGGGATAATTTCATTCCTTTTTATTCTCAGGTTATGGGTAATCCTGGCGTGATTAAATATGGCACCCTCCTGGCCATGACAGGAGATCCTCTTGGAGAAGCGCATGGTAGTCATACCGATGTAACTACTGAGGCTAGGGGGCCGCAAATTGGTATGTTGATCATCCACCCTCCAACCATCAAACATACCAAATTGCAACCCTCTAGCCTCAGTTGTTTTGATTTTATTTAAGGTTAAAGTTAGCCATGATCGTGCGTCTGGCACCGCTATAGGTGCCAACAACGCAGGCCAACATTGGGCCAAGGTTGAAAGTTTCATGGGTTGCAGCTGAGAGTTTCATGGGCCGTAGCTGAGAGTTTCATATAGCAGTATACACTGTACAGAAAAGATGATTGCGTCGAAAAAACTTCGGAGCATTTTTTATTTATTTTGTTGTTTGTTTGTTTGTTTGTTCAACTTCAGCAACGTGTAGGAGTTGATGGGCATTCGCCAGTGATGGTGTCGAGAAGGTCCTCTCGGAGTTCAATTCCCGTGTCTATAGGAGCAGTTTATCAGCAATATAAGTTTGTGAGCTTTTTAGTGAACAATTTTCATCGAAATCCTTTTCTTCAATTTTGGAGAATTCATATACACATGGCTGTGTTGTCACGGGTGATTTTCCCGTGACATTAGTCATATAAGTTACAAGTAGATTAAAAAATTTCATACACCATATTTTCTCGTAGCTGGGTCGGAGACTCTGACGTCTTCATCAGGATGCATTTGGTACTGATACTTGGTGTGGATGAGGAAAAGTTAAGTATACCTTAGTTTTACCAGCCCACTGAGCTGATTAACAGCTCTCTTAGAGCTGGCCCGAAGGATTAGACTTATTTTACATGGCTAAGAACCAACTGGTTACCTAGCAACGGGACCTACAGCTTATTGTGGAATCCGAACCACATCATACCGAGAAATGAATTTCTAACACCAGAAATAAATTCCTCTAATTCTTCATTGGCCGGCCGGAGAATCGAACGCTGGCCTAAGAGAGTGCTAGGCGAGTACGATATCGACCCATCCAGTGAAGGACTAGGTGTGGATGAGGAGGTGGGGGGGGGGGGGAGAGAAGTGATGACTACCAAGAATCTCCTGCCTTATCCTATACTTGGGATGATGAACCCCTTAAAATTCAGTTCCCATTTTGAGGGGATATTTTGAATCCACCTGTCTCAGTTCTGGATGAAGAAAATTCCTTTGTTATTTCATGTCTTCTTTATTCCATTAGAATTTCCTACAGACGTCAATCACTGTCTCCAGGAATGGGTCCCTAAAAAAAATTTCTTATTGAGGTTTTATATTTAAAAAAATTATAGGTGATCATAAAAAAATGCTTTAAATGGATACAGAGCCCTCAAAAACAAAATGGTATTAATAGTAAATTTAATGTATTATTGAATGGTCTTTTCCTAACATATGGTGAAACATCAAATTGTGAGCAGTTTTAAACTAAAAGTAAAATATCATAGTTGGAATACAGGTGTACCTCACTTGATGTTTTAGCCTATGCATCAATACATTTCGACACAGAGGGCATATGTGAAAATGGGATAGGCTACCTGAAAGATTTAAGAGGCAAAAGAAATCCTTATGAAATTAAAGCGAGGTAAAGTTGAGCTAACTGGTTGTTTAATACAATATAGCCTAGGCTACGCCTCTTCAAAAATCTTTGAAGATAACCTACTCAAGGTTTCCATGTCCGATCTTAGGCTAGGCTACTGAGGTAAAGTTAGGTTGGCGTAAGGGAAGTACAGGCTAACTCTAAAATAATTATTTTAAATAATTTATATACGGTAGCCTAAACTATTTTACAAAAATAAGCATAATCGTTCATATATCATGAATAGTCTAGGCTAGGCCTTCTTAAATCACTGCATAGCCCAGTCCAAGATCGTCAACAGCAATGGAAATTCCCATAGTTACGATAAGGAAAATTTTGTCCGCCTAGTGTGCTGCAATCGGCCTAGTGCGCATGTCATGTTGCAAAGTTGTTCTAATTCACTAATTCTATTTTTCTTTATTCAGATTATTCCACGGATGAACTAACACTTCATTATTACTTCAAATGTTACCTCAATGGGGACATATCTTCAAGAAAAGGAGAAATTCACGATAAATGGGAAAAGTGGCGTTCGTGCGTCTTTACGCTGTATAACAGTGTTGCCAAAAAAATAGGAATGGCTCAGTAATAGAGAGAGAAAACACAAAACAAAGGGTGGCTACACTGCTATACATTCGTTGGTAAATAAAATTCTCCTTTGGGTGATTTTATAATTAATCTTACAGTAATAATTTAAAGATATTAGAGAGGGATGATGAATTTGTTCGTAAATAAATAATATTACTTAGATGAGTAACTTTCTACCGTCACAGTGTATATTGTCACAAGTCAGCTTCGTCAATAAACAGATATTGTAAAGTAGGATTTGTGTTCATAAAGTTGTAAACAATGGAAATAGGAGTTATTTTGAACGGCTTGTATTTGAAATGTAACGATGAATCATTTTCATGATCTGCAAAAATTAACAGGTATTACTTACGCAAAGATGGCACCGTTTATTAACAACTACTGAAAAACAGCATCAAATTTGTATGAAAACGAGAAAGGACTCCCTATAATAACAAAAAGCTCAGGCAATGCTCAGCTTCATTCAATGGCGCTGAGAATGCTCACCACCTGAGTGAATCCAAAATGATAGAGAAATAGAGGGGGCAAGGGAAAGAGACAGAGTATGCGTGAGAGAGCGCAGATGCTTGTGGGGGGGGGCGCTGGCTAGGTTTTCTGTGTACACATTGTTCCATCCACGTCAAGACTTTAGATGTAGTCTGTATTTGAGGAGCAGGAGGCTGATCCAGCATAAGTGCTAGTATGTTCACAGTAACAAAACAGTTACAGTTCCGCACCGGGCCAAAAACTTGAGACACCAAACATTTATTGAGAGCTTCGGCTTTTTAGGTTTATATTTTCTCTTATATCCACATTATTAAGTATAAACATCCTCGAGATCTAGGTTAACAGACTAATTTTGTATCGCAACCAATAATTACAGTGCACTGGTGGTGAACAAGCACTTGCACCAATTAACCCATTGGCTTTTACACATCATTATGAATAACTGACATGCACGCAACAGCTGAAGTTCACTGCAAACTTAGTAACGGTTTACTTGATTTGCAGGACATATTCGTTGAAGCCTAGTTACGAGATGCCCCAAGAGCAAGGGCTCGTGCTGGTATAAGGCCAGCCAAATCTGTAACGACAACAGAGGTTCAAATGTGGGTCTCATCATCCATTATTATTTATAAGTCAGTCATCTACAGTGATCACGGTCATACTTGGCATAGATTTCTATTGAATTCTTGTACGTACAGATATAGGGTTTGATACGGTTTCATACGGGTGTGGATCCGGTTGTTCCAGGGTTTCTGGCATGTCTGCAGAAACCCACCGACGGTTACTTACGGCGGTAATTAGGGCAAGTCCGATTACAGTAGGAAAATGGATGATACGATGTGGTCGAAGGAACGTACATAGTATATGACCGTTGACCCAGCTTGGCTTTCTGTGTGGGAGGGATAACTGGGATAACAGCAGGGACAGACAGGGTGGAGTTAGGGAAAATGACTATTTCAGTAGGGTTGGCCGAGGTTTGATCTAGAGGTGGTTGGTTTTCGTATATAAAGAGAGAATGACATTTTGATTGTTTGTCATATTGTTTATGCAGCGGCGGAGTAAGTAGGTCAGAGTAAATAGGTTGAAATAAATTTAGAATAAAGTCTAGCAAATTGAAGTGGCTGTATCTAACCAGATGATGCAATGACCCAAAGAATGAGCTAAATCAAGTGACACAGCAGAAAGTGATCTCGCCATATCAGAGTTTCTACAAGGTATAATGACACCGTAAAACTGCCCTTGGGAGAGTTTTGCACAGCTTGAAATTGATTCTTGGTGCTATTGTGAAGAGGTTAAATTTATCTCTCTCTCTCTGTATATGTATATATATATATATACATTTATATATATATATATATATATATATATATATATATATATATATATATATATATATATATATATATATATATATATATATATATATATATATATATATCACGCATTACCACAGGTAAAAAAAAAAAGACAGGGCGCAAGTCCTGACCAGTTTCGACTTTATTTCAAGGCAACTGAAGAAGGACTAATACAGTGTTAGAAATTGCAATATATATACTACAGAGACAGTACTGACGAACATACACAACCGTTTGAGACTACAGATCCACAACTGACAGGTACCAAAGGATTATACTCTCAAGGGACAATACCGACAAACATACAGACCATAAGAGACTGCAAATCCACACCTGACATGTCTTGCAGGGATAGAACGGGTCCCGGCCGAAAAATCCATTAGTACCACTGCCTCCGTACTGTGTTTACAAATATGACAATCCTTTTTCCATACATCTCTACTGCCTTCCTCAAAATTTAAACATTTTACTAATTTCTTTTGAAATTATATGATCAAGTTTATACATGCCCTAACTGATATTCATATAATGGCCATAACTTTCTTTCATAAAGCTAGATTCAATGATATTCCTCTCCAATGCAATATTAGAATACACTGTCTCTTTTGGCCCTTCCCAGTTGATAGCATCATTGTTCTCACTATCATGTACAAAAATTCCACTGTTCTCCTGTGCATATCTCACACGTCTTTTATGGTGTTCTATTTTCTTTTCCAGGGTTTTACCAATTTGACCAATTAAAAGTTTTTACAAGACTTACATGGAATTTTATATACACTTCCTTTAGTATTATAGGGAGAGTTCTTTATAAGTACATGTTTTACTGGAGAATTGTTCTTGAATGCGACAGTAACACAAAAATTCTTAAGAAGATGGGGAATGTCTTTCATATTATGATTATGTGGTAGTACAAGCAAATTTTTTGTATTGTAAGGTTCTTTATTGTTTTGATACAGTCTTTTTTGCTGCTTCTAATGCATTGTCTAATACACTGTCAGGATATTCCAATTTCTTGCCTGTATTCCTAATCTCATCTATTTCATCATCAACACATTTAAGGCTATATATACGTAATGCTCTTAAAAACATAGATATGAACACCGATTTCTTAACCTTACTACTTTGAGCAGAATAATTATGCAAATGGGAAGAAATACTAATGGGTTTTCTGTAAACAATGTATTTAAACCCATTACTATTTCTACTTATCAGGCAATCCAGAAAAGGTTAGTCACCCATCCTTTTCTATTTCCATAGCAAATATAATTGATGGCACTAATTCCAAGACCATTGACAACCAAATCAACTGTTCTGTGAAATCCAACTTGCTGAATTGGAAAAAACATATTAACATCAAGATACTGGAAACTAAAGAATTTTGAAGCCTTAGTACCACCAGAGTGGAAAGATCTCTTACGTGAATATTGCTGTGTGAAAATGAGGAGAAAAGAATGTCGTCAACTTATCAAACCAACACCTGGATAGAAATGTAATCGGTGCCTTAGGCTACGGTTTAAATTTTGCTTATCAGCTGGAGGTGTGAACAGTGTAGAAATGACCAAAGGACTGTAGGAAAAAAATATAGTGATCTTACAAGCGAAGAAGTGAACATAGTTAAGGGAGTGATGTATGGGAATATGAAAAAGACGGACACCACGAATATCCCCAGAAGATTTATGGTTGCTGTCAAGAACTGAATAAAGACAAACATATACACATGACAAAACCAGATAAATAGTTGCTTTTGCAACTTTAAATAGAACTGAGTATGTAGAAAAAATGGAGTCTTGTGGGTGATGATAACACATGCAAAGAATTAAATAAAAACCCCTTTAGACAATGCAAATAGTGATTTCAATAGGAAAGCCAAAAGTCATTAAAAGAAGTTAAAGTCTTGTAAAACAGTTGTGTGACCTCTCTATCGCTACCACACATTTATAGTAGGATAAAAAAAACTCACAAAACAAATTTTCCCCCCAGGCCAATCATCAGCTCAGTTGGTTCCGCAGCTTACAGTCTAACGAAGTACCTAGTGAATATTCTTATCCCATTGCTTGGTACCATCTCTGATGCCAGTATCAAGAATTATGTGGACCTGATAAACAGACTAAATAATATACAGATTAATAGTAAATCTAGGCTTGTGAGTTTTGATGTGGCATCACTATTCAAGAAGGTGCCAGTTGACGATCTAAAGTTTTCATCGGAATTGTCAGAGAACAGACAGCTGGATATTGCATTTCCTAAGAATACCCTAAAAGAACTGATTAAATCAGGTGTAAAAGGATGTAACTCACAAGATTTTGGTATGGCGATGGGAAACCCTCTAACCCCCGTGTTTAGTAATTTGATTATGGAAGTTTTTGAGAAGAAAATGTTAAACAAAATCATTCCACGCAATATAACATGGTTCAAGTATGTTGACACAATTTGTGTATGGCCAAGGAACGAAAATGTAAATAACTTTTTCTGTTAAATTAAATCAATTAGTACCATCAATTACAATAGAAATGGAAAAGAATGGCTGTCTACCCGTTTTGGATTGCCTAATTCTTAGAAATAGTAATGGGTTTAACTACAGTGTTTACAAAAAAGCTACTAATATTCCCTCCTATGTGCATTTTTATTCGGGTCAAAGCAGTAAAGTTAAAAAACCTGTGTTCACATCTATGTTTTGAAGAGCATTACGCATATGTTGCACTCAATATCTTGATGATGAAATATATAAGGTTAGGAATAAAGGTAAGAAACTGAAATATCCTGACAATGTATCAGACAAGGCATTAGAAGCGGCAAAAAAGATTCTGTATCAAAACGAAAAAGAACCTTATAAAAAAATTTTGCTTATACTACAAGAAAATAACAGTATGAAAGATATTCCCCATCTTCTCAACAATTTTGGTACTGATGTTGCATTCAAGAACAACAAAACAATAAAACATGATTTTTTAAAGAACTCTCCCGACAATACTAAAGGAAGTGCATATAAAATTCCATTTAAGTCTTGTAACAAATTTTATATTGGTCAAACCGGTGAAGCACTGCAAAAGAAAAAAGAACAGCATGGAAAATGTGTGAAATATGCACAGGTGAACAGCTGAAATATTTGTACAAGTTAGTGAGAACAATCATATTCTCAACTGGGAATGGACAAAACGGATAGTGTATTCCAATAATGCACTGGGAAGAAATATTGAATCTAGCTTTATAAATGAAAGTCATGGCCATAATGTGAATATCAGCGAAGGCATGTATAAACTTGATCATATAATTTCAAAAGAAATTTTGTAAAATGTTTGAATTTTAAGGAAGGCAGCAGAGATGTATGGAAAAAGTATTATCATATCTGTAAACACAGTAATATTGTGATTTCTAACACTGTGTATCAGTCCTTCAACAATGGTTTGGAAATAAAGTTGAAACTGGTCACGACTTACACCCCATCTCTGATTTTTTCGCCTGTGGTAATGTCTGATAAACGAATTATGTGTTAAAATTATAATAATCTATCTCTCTCTCTCTCTCTCTCTCTCTCTCTCTCTCTCTCTCACACACACACACACACATATATATATATATATATATATATATATATATATATATATATATATATATATATATATATATATATATATATATATATATATATATATATATATATATATATATATATATATATATATATATATATATATATATATATATATATATATATATATATATATATATATATATATATATATATATATATATATATATATATAATATATATAAACGTCCTTTAATATCAATTCATCTACCTAAAATATATATATTTTCATATATATTACCCGAAGGGAATTTTTATCAACTAAAAATTCCTTCTTCGGTAACATATATGAAAATATATTATTTAAAATAGAGCGAATTGATATTAAAGGACGTTAGTAGTTGATTGTATATGAATCACGGTGATGTGATAAAAAGTCATATATATATATATATATATATATATATATATATATATATATATATATATATATATATATATATATATATATATATATATATATATATATATATATATATATATATATATAAATTTCTGACTCACGTCAGGATCGAAGGTCTCTCAGGTGGAAAGCAAGGGCGTTATCCACTGGGCCACACAAGTCTAAAAGAGTTGGAACCTGAGAGCAACTGCACCCAGGAATTACCTGGGCAAGCTAACTGCTTGCATACCAGCGAGTTTTGGGGAAAACTCGCTGGTATGCAAGCAGTTAGCTGCCCAGGTAATTCCTGGTTTGCTCTCAGGTTCCAACTTCTTTAGACTTGTGTGGCCCAGTGAATAACGCCCTTGCTTTCCACCTGAGAGATCTGAGTTCGATCCTGACGTGAGTCAGAAATTTATTTCTGTTCCACACGTGATTGTGTGTTGATGATTTCTATATTATATATATATATATATATATATATATATATATATATATATATATATATATATATATATATATATATATATATATATGTGTGTGTGTGTGTGTGTGTGTGTGTGTGTGTGTGTGTATACAGAGAAATTAAGCTTAATTTCTCTTCATTTATCGTCCTTGTCAATGTTCACTACCTCTTCTTATTTTATCCAAGTACCTTAAATTAATCTTGGACAGCTGGTCCTCACCTGAAAGAGCTAATCAAAATTTAATAACAATTCTGTGCTTTAAGATGGTTATTTACTCCTTTAGTCTTAGTTGTTGTTCCACTCAAGGTAGGTTAATTGAAAATGGTCTTGAAAGAAATTCTAATAATGTGTAAGCTTGTGTCTTTTCCACAAGTTGAGTTTTGTTTTGCGTATATGTTTTTTTTATATATGTGCGAAAATCGTCCTACATTTATTTATCTGCATCATTTAGATGTAGATACACTGGTTCCACTATACTTTCAAGAAAGACAGCTAAGCTTACTGAAAATATTTGGATAACGTAATCCTCCCAATTTCGGTTTGCAGCACTGCTTGTGTTATGCTATGTAAGGCCAGGGAACGAAAATTGATTTTTTTTTGTCAAATCAATTATTATTATTATTATTATTATTATTATTATTATTATTATTATTATTATTATTATTATTATTATTATTGTTGTTGTTGTTTCAGTAGCTGTCATCTATTCACACGGGACAAGCACACAGTGGCCATTGACTTGAAATTCAAGCTTCCAAAGAATGTTGGTTTTAACTTCCAACCGCAGACCCCACACTGCAGCAGTAACTGATCATGATGCAGAGACAGTGATTTTTTATCGTCCTAGGTGAGACACGAACCCGCGACATCTGAGTGGCATGCCACGACACTAACCACTATATCATCAATTAAATTCTCGATGGAAATAGAAAAGGATGGGTGCCTACCCTTTTAGGATTGTGCAAAAGAAACGTCTATTTTTGTCGTCAGTTTGTTGTTTATGCATGAAATTAATTTTAGCTTTGTTTCTTTCTGTGTGTTTGTTTGTGTGTGTGTGTGTGTGTCTGTTTCTCTCTATTTTAATACTAAAAATAGTCAATCGTCCTTGTGATTGCATGATTTTTTTGTCGCGAGGAAAACTGCTGATGTAAAATCACCAGACCCTCTTTATGGGAAGTGAACAATAAATAAATTTCTTAAAGTTGAAAGACCCAAAACTTAGGGCTCTCAAGTTATGAGCTCGCTTCCAATAAAAACCAGTCCGTTGAATAGGCATAATTTTTTAAAGTATTGTAAGATAAGTTTTAACCATCTCCGTCTTTGTTCCCCTTCTTTACAATTACAATTATTATTGTTGTAGTTGTCAAGGTGCTAGCCCGCCTTATAGTGCCTGGAAGAAACCAACAGCAAGAAAAATATTATTTCCAAAAAGTTTACTAAATTTTCTTTAGATAGCAGCTGACACCTCTTCCCTTGTCATATGGAAGAATACGTTCGAAAAATAGAAATGTTTCGTTCTTTCCCTCTTCTTTCTGTCTTTAGAATATCTATTTTCCTTTGTCTTCTACCAACCTATTTTCGGCTCTTATTCCTTTGTGTTTTCTTTACCCAAACAAAAGGCTCCTTGTGCGTGAGCTTTATGTCAATAGAGTCTCTTGATTGCCTGAAATAGTACAATGGAAAACAGACTTTTTCTTTGACGTATCATCTTATTGGCCGTCCTGAAAACCAGTGGAACATTGTTGATGAAGATCTCAGAAAAATTCTCATTCGTTTTCATCAAAATAAAAAGATGTGTTTTTTATGGGAAAAAGTTATAACGATATTTTTTTATATCAGTAGATATTCGATATTAAAAAAAACTCATTTTTTGGGAGGAGAATCTCTCAGTATTACACTGCCAAATTCAAAACTGTATAGCTTATATTGTAGCCGACATTAATAACAAAATTGTAGCCAATGTTAGGGAACAAATTAAATCTACTGTTCCTTGCAGAGTATGAGGTTGTATTCAGCAGTAAAATTGTATCCGGTATTACTGGGAAAGTTGTAGCCAATGTCAGTGGTGGAATGCTGGTAATATCTCATCAGGAAGATCTTCATCAATAATCGAAGGTTTATCGATTTCCTGCATCCTGTGGACTGGTATCAAAACAGCAATGGTTATCGAAGTCGAACACTCGAAGTTCAACATATATGAAGCAACTTTGGACTCGTGACACCGCAGTAACCATTGTGCTGCTTCAGCCGCTAGCATGATGTTGAAAGAAGCTAGAAAATACATTCATACGTACCACCTGAAGATACGAACAAGAAACCTCAACAAAACTTTAAGATGAAGGAAAATCATTTTTTTAAATGCTCCTGTCTTCGGTCATACAAGGCTTTAGTTTTAGCAAGAACCTAGACCACCCGTGGCTTGTTGGGTTACTTTTTTACCCCGTTTTCGGGCGAGGGGGAGGGAAGGGTGAAGGGGGCTTGGGGAAGGGAAGGGGAGGAGGGGGAGGGAGGGGGAGGGAAGAATGAAAGGGGAAGGGGAGGGGGAAGGGAGGAGGAAGGGAGGGGAGGGGAAATGGAAGGGGGAAGGGGCTCCGGAATTCCCAGAAGCCTCCGGGATCCCCTGTGCGCATTCAGACACAAACAAGACAGAGTTTTAGTGTTATATAGATAGATGTTGGTTGTGAATTCCCTAAACTATACTGTATGCTGCGCGGTAATTCGGAATTTGATCTTCGATGCCAGACTCAGGATTATGACCCTTTAGGTTTGGTTGGAGAAGTTTGGAGGCGACAGAGACTAGCAGGCTAGATCTCTTTCGACAATTTTAAAGCAAAAATTGCATTCGAAAGTCAGACTGATCTTCATATCTGTCTTACCTACAGTATATTCCCCTCCTACTCTAAGATTTCATTGATTTTCATGAATAAGTGCAGTGGAGAAATGTACATTCATTAATGTTGACTGCAGATTTCTGATTAGATTGAGAAGATTAACGGAGTGCTGTGTGTGTTGTGGTTCGGAGGAATTTATTTAGGAATAAAAGCCTGGAATTGGTTCAACGTCACTGGTTAGAGATGAGAAGTTAAGGAATCAGCAGAAAAGGGGGACAATTTCCAGCATAATTGCAAATTATTAAAATGAATATTTATTCATTTCGGAAGAAAAGAAACCTACGCTCTCTCTCTCTCTCTCTCTCTCTCTCTCTCTCTCTCTCTCTCTCTCTCTCAAATGGACAAAATGGCGGGTGTCTTTGGAGGCCATCATCATAGATTGATTCTCTAACTGAAACAAATTTCTTATTTCTTGCTTGGTTTTACTAATCATCTTTCACTTTTCATTGTTTCAAGTTTTTCTCCTGCAATTACAACTTTGCCAATATAACTTTGTATCTTCAAGAACATCAACTTAAGAAGGAAAACAGGGAAAAGTTAGACTTTTTTTACTTGCATTTCCTCTCTTTTAAATAAACCATGTTCTCATCTGAGAGACTTGCTGACTCCTATCTCCCTACAAAAGAGGAGATAGAGCGAAACACGGAAGGAAGTAAGTGGGAAAGTATATACGTACAGTGAAGAATGGAAGTGATAATGCATTTTTATTACATGCTTTTATTTAACTTGACTTCTGCGTCTGTCTGTCTATCTGTCTGTCTGTTTGGGTCAAATCTTGTAACTCAATTTTCGACCCGTTCCCTTCGTCCGATGGACAAGGACATTTTCCATGGTTACGCATTCTCGATAACAATATAACCTTACATGATCAGTAGGTCAGCAGTGACCTCTAGTGACCCTACAATGACCTCTCCCAGTATCTCAGGATTTGCATGAAACTCTTCGGATTTTTCATATCTTCTGTGACTCAATAAATCTTTCTTCTGTATAACCCCTCCCCCTTACCTCTTCCATCACCCTCCCCTCCCCCTCCCCCTTCCCAAACACACGATCAAGCGTTAATTCAGGTGTCCTCCCTTTCCTTCTTCCCTCCCCTCCCCTTTCCTCTTCTATTCCCTTCCCCACCAATCCTCCTCCTCTCCTCCCCTCCCTTCCCTCCCCCCTTCCCCCTCCCCCCCACTTCCCCCTCCTCCTACCGGAGCTCACGATCAAGTGTTAATTTAGCTGTGTCCTCCCCCAGCCCTTCCCTCTTCCCTTTACTATCCCCCTCCCGCTCCCCTCCCCTCCCCCTCCCCCTTCCGGAGTATGCGATCAAATGTTAATTTAGCTTTTTCCTCCTCCTCCCGCTCCCCCTTCCATCTCCTCCCCCTTCCCTCTTCTATTCCTCTCCCCTTCCCCTCCCCCTACAAGAAAAGAAATACAAATATATATTTTTTTTATTTCTTGTAGCATTTCCTTCAACGCTTTGGTCCCACGCTTTTATTTTTGTAATGATTATTAATTGTACGAAAATCCTGGTGTCTCACAAAAAATATTTTTTACTTTTTGGTGCATTTTAATAAATGCATGTTTAAACATTTTTATTATTATTTTTTGTTATAGCCTATATACGAATAGATGTATATATCCTCACCAATAATAGCAGTTAAATTTGATATTAATTTTGTTTTCCCTCTCTCAAAAGTCAGCGATCTCTCTATCGCACCTAAGCAGCTTTTCCTGAATGATAAAACATTATTTTATCTACAATGAACCTTAATTGATGATAACCCGTTCAACTGCGGGAGCATCGACATCTGAAGAAAACGAATTAAACTTTCAATGAATCAATTAGGGCGAAATCGTGTCTCATTAAACTGGCATGAACTATTTATTTGAAGTGTTGTTGATTAGTTGCCTACGACTGCAATAATGTAACGAGGTTAATGCATGAATTATTTCCATTAAATTCCACAATCAGACATTTCAACATTATAGCCATTTTTGTATTTATCTCACAATGTACTTCAGTCATCTTCGTTGAATTGCAGCGTCATTGGTTAATGAGTGAATTAATCCCGATGAAGTTTTGATATTCTTCATTCAGTTAAAATATTTTTATTAAGCTTTTACTTAACTTGACTTCTGCGTCTGTTTGCCTGGCTGTCTGTCTGTCTGTCTGTTAGGGCCAGCTCTTGTTACTCAATCTTCGACCTGTCCCCTTCGTCCGAAGGACTTGAAATTTTGCTTGGTTACTCAATCCCGGTGACAATCATAGAGCGTCAATAACATGGAGTGGCGATCTCCCTGCCGAGCGTGTGACCTCTGGCGGCCATTCTGAAAGGTCTCGGACCTGCTCATAGTACTATGCTTTATTATTATTATTATTATTATTATTATTATTATTATTATTACCTGACCCAATTTCACAGAGAAAAATTACAGTTTGGCCAAAAGCACTCCAACCATTGTGGTCAAGGCCTACGTATCTGCTCTTGGATCTAAGCAATGTCTTGCATAAATGATTCCTGTAAGCTGCAGGACTTTCTTTGCGTACAGTCACTAAACACTAACTAAACATTAATGCAAAATCACTAAACACTAACACTCACTATACAATTGCACTCACTAAACACTCACATTTACTATACACTCACACTCACTAAACTCACATACTTTACACTCACTAAACACTCGCACTTACCATTCACTCACACTCAACAACACTAACCACTCACTGAATTCTCGACATTCACCAGGCACTCACTGACACCAAATGCTCACTAAACACTCATAAAACACTGAACACTCACTAAATGCTCACTATACCCTAAACACTCGGTAAACATTCACTAAACGCTTAATTGATCCAAAACATTTATTAAACACTAAACACCCACTAAACATTCACTAAGCACTCACTATATACTAAACATTCACAGCCCTTTGTTGGCCGAGTTGGTTGAGCTTCAGACCGTCATTCGATGGGCCGGAGTTCGATTCCCGCCGCCGGCTGATGAAGAGTTAGGGGAATTTATTTCTGGTGATAGAAATTAATTTCTCGCTATAATGTGGTTCGGATTCCACAATAAGCTGTAGGTCCCGTTGCTAAGTAACCAATTGGTTCTTAGCCACGTAAAATAAGTCTAATCCTTCGGGCCAGCCCTAGGAGAGCTGTTAATCAGCTCAGTGGTCTGGTAAAACTAAGCTATACTTACTTTTACTAAAGATTCACTAAGTACTCACTATACATTAAACACTCACTAAACATTCACTAAGCATTCACTATGCACTAAACACTCACTAAACCCTAAACACTCATTAAACACTAAATACTCACTAAACCCCAAATGCTCATAAAACCCCCTAAACACTTATGAAACACTAAACAGTCACTGAACATTCACTAATCACTCATTAAACACTGACTAAACACTTATACACTAAACATTCACTAAACACTAACATTCACTAAACCATAAACACTCACTAAACACTCACTGAATACTTGCACACTAAGCATTCACTGAATACTTAGAAATTAATCAGTCACTAAACACTAACATTCACTAAACCCTAAACACTTACACACTAAACATTCACTATACCCTAAACACTCACTAAACATTCACTGAATATTTACACACTAATTCATTGAATACTTACACACTAGACATTCACTAAACATTAACATTCAGTAAACATTCAGAAAACCCTAAACACTCACTAAACACTTACAAACTAAACATTCACTAAACCTTAAATACCCATTAAACATTCCCTGAATACTTACCTAATAAACATTCACAAAACATTAACATTCACAAAACATTCAATAAACCCTAAACACTCACTAAACTTTCACTGAATACTTACACACTAAACATTCACTAAACACTAACAGTCACTAAAACCTAAACACTCACTAAACACTTACACTCTAAATAAACATTCACTAAACCCTTAAAATTCACTAAACATTCACTGAATACTTACACACTAAACATTCACTAACATTCACAAAACATTCACTGAACCCTAAAAACTAAACATTCACTAAACACTTACTCATAAACCTTAACTAAACACTTGCACATAAACATTCACAAAACACCCAGTAAACATTTACTAAACCCTCAACACTCACTAAACATTCACTAAACTCTTATTCATTAAACATTCAGGATAAAAAAAAAATCACAATCGCACTAAGCCCCTGTTCAGTTTGGGCTGTTACCAGAACTTTAAAGATAGCCGCAAGGCTCTGGACTACGTAGTACTGGCATACAGATAGCATCTCCAGATATATACCTCTATGGTGACAATACAGCCTTACATGATCAGTATAGTGTGGTATATTATGCAAATCTGTAGGATTTGACTGTCCAAATTGAGTTAGTGGTAGATTTTGCTTTATTGGGACACAAGACTTATAAAAATGGACAGTAACAAACTTTCCTGTCACTTTTAAGGGGTCATATGACCTTTTAATGACCTTGAACTTTTTTGTCCATAATTTTACAGAAAGTAGCAAGTCACATGAAGTAATACACTAATTTTGTTGGCATCAGTGAGTGATCTTACAGTACTAATATCAGGCATAGATTCAAACTCACCTCAAGGTCATCAGAAGTTAGGTCACACTCGAAGGTCAAGGTCACACTAAAAAATCAAGGCCATATATATCAAATGCATCAACTTCTTTTAAACTGGTGAAATTTGTCTTGGAAATTTGACTGCAAGGTTTCTTGATAGTCTCAATCTTAATCAGTGCCATTAGCTTCATTGCTGAGATCAAATTCTTTGCCAGCATTTGAGCAGTCAGTGCATTTACATATTGGTGTACAAGACAGACCGTTTTTTAGCCAAGAGTAGAGAACTGTATTGCATGAACCATGACACCTGCATTTGGCGAGCTCCAGAACTGCTTTGGGTGTTGGTCCTTTTAAGGCATCTGGCAGGTTGATAATCTCCATTAGAAGTGATCTCCCATCCATTTTGGGCAAGTTCCGGAAGATCAGGCATTGATGTATTGTAGGACTTGTCTCTCATTGCCATATAGTCTGCTCTAGCAATGTGCGGTAGAGGTGCTCCTCATGTTGGTAGAAGCTTTTCGTCCTCCAGGTTTTTCTTACCGAATAGTTCCCATCGAAGAGCTGGAGTAGAGTCTATGTTGCTCTTTGCTGAATATACTTGGCAAATAAATCTTTCAGTTGGCTGATACCTCACAGGCATATTCTCATCATCTAGCAACTGTATTTCCATAGTTTCTTCTGTTAGGGGTTCATGGCCCATGCCAGCAAATGTCTGCAGAATTTCATCATTTTGGGGCAGTGAAAGGTAAACCGAAATCCACGCCTTTTTTGGAAACACCAATGAATTTACCTCCCCAGTCTGCACCAGTGAAATGATGCAGACCAATCAAGCCCTTTGACTTTTCCACTCCTATAGCTGATACTTGACGACAAACATCAATCACCCGGTATTTCGCTCCTTTTCCAGTCAAAAAGCGAAGAGTTGTTGGGGATTTTAAGTGTCCATTTGCGACCAGATCCATTAGAAGCACCAGTACATCTATATCAGGAGACCAAACATCTATTGTTTTAAATCTTGACTCTCTAATGGTATCTAGAACATGAAGTGGAATCATTGTATCCGCCTCCTCATGGATATATGTTACCATGTCCTGCCGGAAAAGCTCAAAACAGTCGGACCTGATTTTTTCAACATGGGATACAGCCAGATCTTGATTTGAACCCTCATAATCCTCTAGGAGAGCTTTAGCAAGCATCTCAGTTAGCTGGGATTTTGTTTTTGAGCTAGCTAGCAGTTCTTTCAGTGTAACCTTTGCAATATTCATTTCATCATGCACCATGAACTCTATTGACAACACTTTTGTGGCACGTTTGGCACGAGTATTGTCCTTCAGGGACACCTTCAAGTATCTGTCAAATACGACGTGGCCCTCACCATACCCCTTCATCAAGGGTTTCATTCTTTTCACGAATGCTGTCTTCAGTTGAATGATCTTCGTCATTGCAGACGTCTTCTTCATACTTTGCAAGACAGCCATGCCATCAAATATAATCACAGCTTCATTCACATGTGTGCCTGGGCCCCTTGCTGCATATCTCAGCGATAAGCAGCCCACCACACTTATGGAAGCCTGCCGCCTGGCCGACACCTGGGAAACTTTCACCCAATCCTACAGCACATCTCACCGCCGCATAGTGCCACGCGGGTACCTCTCAGGCTCAACTCGCCAAAAAAATGGCCTGCCGAACAAGCCTACTTGCACCAACTGCAAAAAGTTCAGCCATGCTGAAGCTGATTGCAGCTACAAGTTGGGCAACAATAAGCAGCCTACCAACAACCACCAAAATTCCTCTCCTTCTACATCTGCTCAACCTTCGCTACCGACCGTCCCCGTAGGAAGATCAACCCATCCCAAAAGATCCTGCCGAGACTGTGGAACTCCAGGGAACTATAAGGCTGGATATCCTGGTTGCCTGAAACATGTGTCCTATACCAGGCACATTAACCTGATTAGTGCCACACCCTCCATGGCTGTGCCGCCAGAGATGTCTCACCCTGAGTGGGTCTGGAGTCAGTCCGTCTCAGTGGCACCTCTGGATGGCTCTAGCCTACCAGTGGACCTGCCAGACACAGTACACACTGGCTCAGACATTATAGTGCAGCAGATTGCTGTAAAAATCGTTCAGATAGTGAAACAAGCATGAAATTTGGCACAAACATTCCTAACACTATGCTCTCTTAGAAAAGGGCGCTGGCCACCTGAAAATCCAAGATGGCGGCTATTTTTCAAAATGGCCGCCATCTATGTTGAGATTCACTGGTTTGGGAGCATCTATTGGATGGAATATGCCAGTTTTTTTAAACCTCGACTTTTAGGTTATAAAATGTTCCATACCACACATTTTATTGAAAACCCTTACTAAATGAATTGTAACCAAGATGGCGTACAAAATGGTTGCCATAAAAGTTTTTCTATCCACAGCGCTAGCAGACATAGAGACCAACTGTTTTTATTTAATGGTATATTCATGTGATCAGACAGTTTAACTAATATGCTATTTTCAACTGAAATAGTAATGGTATGGTCACATACAACATTGTGTCTAAGACTGTAACCATAAAAAGAAAAGAAGAGAAATACGGACTAAACGCAAAACCAATCTATGTATAGGTCTCTCAACCTACACCTTTGAAAAATTCGAGGATAAGAAGGTAGGCATAGCATGACACGTTGGATGCTCAAGCTAGATTATCTACTGAAGAGAGGGCAATATTTATCTAGACTTCACATTTGCAAGTGCACAGAGCTGTGCAGGAAGACCCAGCTTGTAGCACTTGCACCTTTCCCGACAGCCTGCTTTGCATCCACATTTGGTAAGCTGTTGGCAACTCTTGGCTAAGGGCGAGTTGGTTGTCCAGAGGACTTGCCATGCTTCACCAGACTTTTGCCATCCCCACTCAGCAGGGTTCTCTGGCTGTGGCTGACACTGGGTGGCCTGCCCCCACACACAACCAGCCTGGTACGCAGCACGCTTGGTGTGTTGGAGGAGAGCTCCCTGGTTGGTGGAATGGCCTCATATGCCCTTTGTTTTCTGGCAAACATATCAAGTCTAGCCTCATCCACAGTGCCAGCAGTGCTGGATCTTTCATACATAAGTATGACAAACCTCTCCAGGACCTTCAGGTCACTCTCTTCCACTCTGAGAGGGTAGTGACTCAGTTTGGAGAACACAGTGGAGGCCTCTGGAAAGATGTTCCATGTCTGCCAGGCGGTCTTCTTGCCCTTGCTCCGGAAGGCTGACACTGTATCACAGCCTGTGAACGCATGGAAGAAGAGCATGCCATTCACCTTCTCCTGGCCCAGAGAGTTGCACAGGTCATGCACAGCAATCCAGCGCAGGCTCTGGCCTTGGCCAAATGCCACCCATAGCTTCTCTAGCCCTAGATTGTGGAGAGTGGAGAAAGCACTGACTGCAACGACAAGAACATCTGTGTCATTTGCTTTAACCGTGATGGTCTTGGCTCCATGTTCTGTGGCATATTTGGCATGGAGAAAGATGCGGGTGTCAGCTTCCTCATGAGAGCACTTTTCCAGTCCCTGAAGACTAGCCTCATGAGTGCTGAGGACAGCAGACCCTTTCGTGGCAATGACAACATTTGTGGCAGACATCTGGGCAACTTTGTCTGCCAGGAACTGGAACAACTCTGTCTTGTTGGCATCGTGTCTTAGGAAATTGCGCCAGTTGGATGGAATTGTGTTCTTGTCTGTCACCTTGCGCCTTCCTCCTTGACCACGTTGGAGCCTGGTCTCAGCTTTGAGGCTGGATGTACTGTATACATCAAATACAAGATGTGATGATGTGTACTTGCTGCTATAGGATTGTATCACAGGCAAGAAGTCGCAAAGTGCATAGCCCTCAAAGGTCTTTCCTTTCTTTGGTGGCAAGGCATGGACCAAAGCTGATCCATCTACAATGAGGACATCAGTCTTTGGTTCTTTGTCTTCTAGTGTAACATGACTCTCCAGGACCGAGGTCAGCTGAGACTTCTGACATGTGTACAGCCTACCACCCTCACTAAGGGAAGCTGGGAATGTTTGATTCTCGTGCTGGAAGAATTCCTGCAGATCACATTCACGGCTCTGACAGGATATAAATAGCTTTGAGAAAAGCTGGCAATCCTCCTTCAGAAGTTTCTGCTTTGACTGTTCTACAGGAGCAGCTTCTTGCCTGAAGAAGTCAGTTCTGTTCTTCTTTATCGGCTCATAGAAGGAGACTGCATTGTTTGCCAAAGAGTCTGAAAACTTCTGAAATTTAGTGCGGCCTCTGTCAAGGTGTGTCTGTAGAAGTTCTGCTGAGCTGGGGTGGGCAATGTCTTTGTTGTTAATGGAATACAGATCCTGGCTCTCTTCCTGAAAAGGACTTCCCAAGTGTTGCAAAGCCAATGACAGCTTGCTGACTCTCTCCAAGAATGTCTTCTGCGCATGAGGTGTTTGTTCATGGTGTGTTGTCTGCTCATTAGACTCCTTACTTTGAACCTCTGTTTCATATGCAGACACCAAGCGGATGATCTCTGGGCCAGCCACCATCCATCTTCTGAGTGCTGACGGATCTTCAGTCAGCCCAATGGCTCCGCCATCAGCCTTTATAAAGGCATTGGTCTGCTCATGAGCTTGGTCAAGAGCCATTGCTGAGAACTGGCGACTGGTCTTGTGCACAACAAAGTTGCCAGCCTTGAACTCCTTGTGCAACTCTGGGTGTGAACTCTCTAGGGTAAGCATGTCCCTGAGGTGAATAGGCAGCCAACGAGCATAGTTTGTATTATTGTTGGAAAAGAAGTAGGGTATCAGCTCATGCAATGCCTGGCAGTAGAGGACAAAATTGGCCTCATGGAAGGACCTGATCAGTAGGAATATCACTAGTTCCATAGACAACACCATGTGCCAGAAGTGGAACTGTGGACTCTGCTGTCTTCGAAGGTCACACCACTCCTCAAACTCTAATGCCTGCTCATTGTTGTTTGCTTTCTCAGCACAGTAGTCAGTGTATGCTGTCCTCAGGAGTTTGTACAAACTAGAGGCTGTAACCTGGTGCATCTGCCGTGTCCTGGTTACACTTGCAGCTGACAGGAAGGATTCTGCAGTTCCAGATGAAGCAACTCCTGCCTCCACCAGAGCTCCTGTCCAACCACTGCCATGAAGAAGAGTACCAAGAGATGTCATTGCTGCCATCTCAATGTGCAGACCACCAAACATTACCAGATACTTGTCTTCGCCATACTGATCAGGCCACTGCCACTGCACCTGCTTTGCTACGGCATAGATTGGCTGATCAGCTGTGATTATGGGTATCTGGCCAGGCTTCAGAAAATCAGTGACATCCTGCACTTTCTGCATCACGTGTTTGATCGTAGCAACAGAATGAGCCTGATCACGCAGGAGAGGAAGCAATGAAGTTATGGTTACTTCAAATTCTGGGCTTCTCTTCATTGAAGCGTGATGAGCTGACCACGTCAGATTCACTGCATCATCTATTTCCTGGGTGACTATGACCTTGTCTAGCCACTGATACTCCAGTGCAAGCTGTGGCCCCAAGATATCTGTGGGTGGCTTTGGTATTGCAGTGTTTGGTGGCACAGGGTTCTTTGTTTAAAAGGAAGCTGGTGAGATGTTTGTGAATGTGTCCGGCAATTCAGGCACCGACCTCACTTTCTCAGGTGCAAACTTTAGTTGCTGTCTTTCCTGTCCAGTGTTCTCCTTGGTGGGGTGCTGAAATATGGAGATGCTAGTTCCATGGAAGGAGGTAGTGGCAGTAGTTGCAGATGGGTTGTGGTCGATGTTGTCCATCACTGCAGTGGTGAACAACCCTTTTCGCAGTACTGGGGGACAGACCACACCCTCCTCCACATATTTGCTAACTGTGGCATCTCCTAACTGTGCAGAGACCTCCAGTACTCTGTCATAAGAGATACTGAGGCCATACTGATGTAGCATTTCAACCAGGTTTCTCTTCCTGGTTTTGGCATAGACTGAGAGTCCCATGTAGACTGGGAATGGTGTTTCTCTGTCTTTGGAGTGTCTATGAGTTGTTGCTCCCACTTTGTATCAGGAGTAGCAGTTGAACTGCATGAGCTGTGCAATGGCCTGGTCTGACTTTGATGCTCCAAATCGTAACTGTGACTTGATGTCAGCCCCATGCTCAACCATCCCTACAAACTGGAGCAGGAGAGGAGGCACAGAATTTCGTACACAAGCCTCAGAAAATGTGCCATCAAACCGTGACTGATGATCAAGTATAGACTTTCTGAGAATATTTGCTGCTTTAGCAATGATAACTGCCTCTGAAAGATCAGATGATTGAGCAAGTGCTTTTCCCACATCCTTTTGAAATGTAAGTAATACATCTCTGCCAGATTTATGAGCCTCAAGTTCTGGAATTTCTGCCAGAAGTTTGTCTTTGAGTCTCGTGGAATTTACACTTGGTGACTCTACACCTAATTGTTCCAGACGTTGTTGGTAGAGGTGGCAAATATCTGCCAGCCGAAATGTGACTGGATCATCTGAACAAAGGTTGTTTTTCAACAATGTATGTCATCAGTTCTGACAGAACTAGTGGATACACATCTGATTCTGACTCAGTGCTACCTTGGTCTTTCTCAAGGCTCCTCAGGTAGGACCTTTTTCTGTTGTAGAGGGCACAAAGACAGGCATGGTGATACTTAAACTCCTGTGCAATGACATCCCCACCAGTCAACTTAGCAAGGAGCTTGCCATCACTAAGTATCTCTGCACATTCACGCAATTTCAAGTCAAGGCCCTTAGTACTAGCCTGTCTGAGATCAGATGCAGGTGCCACTTTCTCACAGAAAATGCAAACTTCATTGTCATGACTGGTTGGCGCAGTTTTTGCACGACTAGTCTCAGTGTTGCTGGTCTGGTCATTGGATTGTCGCTTTCTTGCACGGTCAGTTTAGTGTTGTTAAACAACAAGCGACAGTTCACATGGTATTTTGCTGCATTTTTTCCTGAGTGGCCTCTATGCCATCACCTTCATCCAGCCTTGCTGGATCCATTATCAGTGGCATTTCATTAATTTCACTGAACATGGGAATGTTCCTTGCCAGCATTGTGTACCCATCATGGTCTAGGACATGATGACTTGGAGGTGATGTCAAGTGCTCACCTCTTTTGTCCTTCTGACAAAGACAACACAAACTCAGTTTGTTTTCTACTGCT
>NC_089796.1:31603134-31623883 GCF_040412425.1 Macrobrachium rosenbergii | reverse complement strand
GTAACTTAAGGTTTGTGTCTATAAAAGATGTCACAGCGTATGTGACAAAAATAGCTGTTTCAAACGTGCCAAGAGGCTGTCAGGGTGGAGGTGGGTTGGTGTCCACTCCAAGTACATACAAATAAAAACTGCGCTGAAGTTTCTTCAGCACAATCGAGTTTTCTGTACAGAATATAATGCTGTATGAAACTCAGTCACTCGCCATAAAACTTTCAGCCACAGCCCGGTGGTGGCCTGTGTTGTTGGCACCTATAGCTGTGCCAGACACACGATCATGGCTAACTTTAACCTTAAATAAAATCAAAACTACTGAGGCTGGGGGGCTGCAATTTTTTATGTTTGATGATTGGAGTGTGGATGATCAACATACCAATTTACAGCACTCTAGCCTCCGTCGTTCTTAAGATCTGAGGGAGGACAGAAAAAGTGTGGACTGCCAGACAAATAGCCATCTCAATAGTTTTCTTTTACAGAAAATTAAAACTGAATTCGAATGGCATATGTACACAGACCATTATCACCTTCTTGTTCCTCTCGTGACAGCCGAATTGTAGCGTTACTGAAAAGTCCTCATTCCCCTACCGTTCAGCAGTTTAAGCCCACCTGGTGATGGATCACGTATTACTTATAAATTCCCTTCTGTGTTTTTTTCCGAGGTTCAGTGAATTTCAAGTTAAACGACATTTGTAGCCTAAGGTTTGTGAAGATAAATGTCACGGAATATGTGACAAAATCTCATATAAATATATTGTTATAAGAGTTGATTTATCTATTACTCTTACCTTGGCATCACTGCAACTGACTGGAGATCAACACTTATATAACAAAGAAAATTTACTGTAAAGGAGATCTTATTAACACTGGTGTGTGATATCGAGAATGAATCAACAGGTCTTAGCACATAGAAAAGAATGGAACGGAAATGAGAATAAGAACAAAAGAATGGACCGAAGAACCTTCTAACCAAACTTTATCTTATATTCTGAGTTGAGATTGCATGAATCAACATGAATGTAGCCTCTATCAAGTGGACTTCTCAGTGGATACTCAGAGGGATTCTTGGATAAGGAGGCTCCAGGTTGGAACCAAGGGATTTGGGGAGCCACGAGCTACGTGTGCTCCTACTATGGTGGTTCGTCTGAGTCTCCCTCACTTGACCTCTGTCCTGGCCTTTACCCCAAAACACTAGCTTTCAGTGCCTTGGGCAGCACGTGAGAGAGTCTGCACATGAATACCATTAGTGGTAGTTTGCTCATCTCCCAAGAAAAAGGCATTATCTGGAATAGAGATCTTCAGCCAGATCATAAAGGTAAATTTAGAGTGACGCTTTGTTGAGGCATAAGAGGAGTACAGTGGAAGGGTACTTTGGACCTTGACGAATCTGTTGTTAGGTCCAAGCTTGAAAAGCAAAGAGTAGTAGAAGGCTTGTCTCCTTGGGCTCAGAATGTGACTTCTCAAAAGGAAAACTACAGGTCCCCCTTAGGACAAGACGTTTTACACCTCTTTCGGGTGTGGACATCTGCAAGTGAGCCTAATGTTTTACATTATTGTCTCTCTCCTAAAGCCTTCGAAAAACGTGTTAGAATAATACTACTAAGGTGTCTGCTTTTAATAATGAACAACAGTTGAGTTGGTATTCATGAATACTTAGGCAGCACCTGCAAAATTTAATATTACTTTGAGTAACTTTTAATATAAATCAGATTTAACTTGTGGTTAAGCCACTTATGCAGGTGACACAATAGTGATACTTAAGGTATTACAAATACAATGTTGCATGCATATAGGCTAGAACAGATTTCTGCCTGTTAGTGTAGAGACCAGACTTAGCTAAAATAAAGTACAATTTCATACAAATCTAAAAACCTTTATACATCATGTCACTATTCATTCGGTGAGGGCCATGGTACCTTGCTGATGTCTGGCACTGCATCAGGTGTGGCAATAGAGTCATCAGGGCCTAGTGGTTCTGTGATATACAGTTAATTTTCCCTTTAGAGGGTTTTAAAATAAGGAAAGTCAAAAACTTGAAGTGCCAGAGGGTCTGGCAGTTACCACTCTGTATTGGTCAGTGTGTGATGGTTAGTAAGATTGTTATGCAAGGTAAATGTTTAGTTGTTACAAGCCTCAAATTTAAATTACAAATTATTAAAGTTACAAGAAGAAAGTAAATTACACATTGACAGGGGAGTAAGAGTAAGGGAGTAACGTAGCATCCTACTCTGCTTGGGTACCAAGATATTTAATTAAAGTGGGGCACTGGGTGCCAGGAGAACTCAGTGGCTCTCTCAAGCTACCTGGACGTTCTATGCCTCTGACCTTTTTCATTGACCCTCTTTTAGTTTGATGGTTTGATAATGTAAGAGAAATTGGTGGAACTGAGTCCATGGAAGGTGTTGGAGGGCCACCTGTTCCTGCTGCTGTGACAACTGAAGCAGAGACGGTGCCAACAATTTCTACCATTTTCCGTCACAGTTCCTTGAGCTCTGTGACCAGCTGAGATATGGAAGAAGTTTCCATCAGAGTCTTATCTTCTAAAGACTGGGAAAGAAAGGAAGAAGTCTTCATGGGCATGAGAGGGCTCACAGGTTACGATGACCAACTCAGGCACAGATTGCGAGGCCGTGCCAGGGGGTGAGCATCCACTGTGGTCAGGGGAATCCAGAATGGACCCTGGTAAACTTTGGGTTGGCTCTCTTACCGGCACTGGTAGCAGGACCAAGCTGGGAGATGAGAGGTGATCCAGATTGCGATCTCCTGAAGGGAGATCTAAGGGGTACTCTGGCACTGGCACTATGGCAGGGCCAGGCATAGGAATCAAATTTGAAATTGGCTCAACATTCGGGATGGATGGAGCAAGGCACTGGTCAGGGAGCTCACGTGACACTGGCAGGGCAAATTTGAGGCAAGTTTGGGATCTCCTGAAGAGAGATTTATGGTGTGCTTTAGTACTGGCACTAAGGCTGGGTCAGGCATGGAACTAAATTTGGTAAGGGCTCAACGGCCGAGGCAGATGGAGCCTGACAATGCTCAGGGCACTCAGGTAGCACTAGCAGTGAGTCTGAGGTAGGTCTGTGAGGAATATTTGTGCCTGATGGAGACTGTGAGGGATTAAGACCCCTGGATGGTCTTGAGTTAGTTGGAGACAGAGAGTCCTGTCCCAAGAGGAGATCATAGCCTCCAGGGGGGTGTTTGGCTAATTCAAGTGTGCAGACCCTAGTTCTGTGGGCCTGGTGATCCTCAAATGAACTGTTGGGAGAATCAGTTTTACTTGATTGATGCTCTTGATGGTCATGAGCTTATGGATCCCAATTTTGGCCCCATAAGAGACCTTGTCTTCCCGTATCAGGGAGATTTGCACTCCAATGTTTTCAAATGCTTTGACCTTGTGTGCGGGGTAGTTACCTTGAGGAGGAGCCACAAATATAAGGCCCCCGGCTGGTGGTCTAGAGATTAGTGATTAGTAACAGCCAGGGCAATGGCGGGTGTAGCTGCTTTGCTAGGGTAATCCTTCCAGAGGATGGAGTCCCCATAAAACATGCAGGCAATGCAATAGTGCAGTATTTTCATCAACCAAACTAACTACAAGGTAGTCTGACAGAAACATGATGTGACATCCCAAGTTTTATTCACAACTTAAAGGAATACATTTTAGCAAAGCGTGCCTCGATGGATGGCGGGAAGTCGAAAGCCAATAACAACAAACGTCATTGGAACACTGACATTGGGAGGTGAAGACTCATAGGTTTCAACAGGATTATACAATTTCCTTTCAAACAACTGGGATAAATGATGCTTCCAAATTAAATTGCTATTCGCATTTACAGACACTAAATAAATTTCTTCTACCAAGAATTTTTGTAACTTTTGCCTCAACCCATTCTGGTCCTTTACCAAAGTTCCTGGCATATATGTATCACCTACTTTAAATTTAGAATCATCACAATCTGGAACTTCTTTTTGTTTAAAGGTAATAATGTCTAATGGGCCTTTAAATTTCCTTCCGAACATTAATTCAGCAGGAGAGCAACCAGTAGAGGACCGCACTGACCGTCTATAAGAATACAAAAACTTGAAAATTCTTGTGCGAATAAGTAACTTAACATCAAATTTTTTAAAATTCTCCTCAATAACCTCACTGCCCTCTCTGCGAGACCATTTGCACTTAGATTATAAGGAGCTCCAGAGCAATGTTTAATCCATTTTTCTTAAAAAAATCTTGAGTTTCCTTAGACATAAAACAAGATGCATTATCTGACATAACTGACTCAGGTATTCCAAAATTAGCAAAACACTTTCTCAAGCATTGTATGGTACCTTCTGAATTGATAGTCGTATATGGAAATACATCAGTTAATTTAGAAAATGAGTCAATGACAATAAAAAATTTATAATTTTCAATAAGTCCACAGTAGTCAACACGCAAGCGTGACCAAGGTCTACCCACTGAAGGCCACAGCAAAGGAGATATGACCTTAGGTTTAAGGTTAGCTACACAGAATGAACAATTTGATGTTACTTGATTAATATCTTGGTCCATACTGGGCCCATATATCATAGACCTTGCATCTGCCTTCATGGCAACAATACCCTTACGCCCCTCATGAAGAGCATCCATAACACATTTTCTCAATATTTCAAGGACCACTACACGACTGCTGTATAATAACACCTCTTCATATAATGAAAGATTATGTCTTATTTTATAAAATGACATTAGAAAATCATCAATTTCGTTTCTTTAGGAAAACCATTTTTCACAAATTCTCTTGCTTAAGCACATCAGAGCATCTTTCTCCATACATTCTTTTATTACATCAAAATCAAAAAGAGTTATTATTATTCAGAATGTTTATCAAATTGACATATTGTACTGGTACCTGAAAATCCGTATCATCTCAATTTAATGGTAATCTACTATGGGCATCGGCAACAGTATTGTTCTCACCTTTAATGTGTTCTATCTTAAACTTGAAAGCTGTGAGAAATAATGCTCACCTTGAATTCGAGCATTTGACATTTGTGGAATACTCTTACAGGGATTAAACAGATGAATTAAAGGCTTATGGTCTGTCCTTATGATAAACTCTTTACCCAAAATAAATTAAGAAAATTTCTTAACCCCCAGCACAATTGAGAGTGCTTCTTTATCCATTTGAGAATAATTACACTCAAATTTTGAAAATTTTCTACTCTTAAGTGCGATAGTGGATATTTTACCCTTCAATTCTTGTTTCAAAAGAGCCCCAACTCCTATTGGACTTGCATCCACTTCCAATATCAACATAGCCTCAGGATCAAAATTTTCTAGAATATTTGCTTGAGCCAAAGGTTCCTTAATAGCATTACAAGCTTGATCATGAACAGCTGACCAATGAAACTTAACATTTTTCTGTTACGTTATACAAAGGACATAAAATTGAACTGAACAGTGGTACAAACCTATTGTAGTAAGTACATAATCCTAAATATGATTTAATAGACAATACAGAATTTGGAGTAGGAGCTTCTAGAATGGACTGAATTTTCTTGGGATCTGGCCTAATGCCTTCACCACTCAATACATATCCTAAGTAAGGAAGTTCTGTTGCACTAATTTGACATTTACTCTTGTTTAACTTAACATTTCTTTTCTGAAATATATATAAGACTTGACTTAACCTTTTGTCATGCTCCTCCTGGGTATCACCTACAATAATTATATCATCTAAAAATACTTGCACCCCTTCAACATTTGCTAATGACCCAGCAATAAGCTTTGGAATACAACTGGTGCAGACGACAACCCAAATGGCATTCTGTGAAATTTATATAAACTAAGGTGAGTATTCATAACCAAATATTTCTGCAAGTCTTTATTCACTGACAACTGTAGATAAGCATTTTTTAGATCTAACTTACATATTAACAAGGACCCAAATTTGACAAAATATGCTCTAATTTAGGTAACGGAAATGTATTTACATTGGTTTGAGTATTTACATATTTGAAATCTACACATACTCGTACATCATCAGATGGCTTAACTACTGGTTCAGCTGGACTTGCCCAGTCTCCAGTATGCTCTACTTTACTAATGATTTTGCTTTTTTTCTAATTCTTTCAATGACTTTTCCATTTTACACTTATAATGATGTGGTACAGAACGGGTTTTCAAATATGTGGGTACTGTATTTTCTTTTAATTGTAAATTAGTCTCATAATCCAATATAGGCAAATTCGCCTTTATCTGATAATTATCAAATAATTCCATGCATTTAGACACTGAATTATTACACTGTACAGCATTAACCTTCACCCACTGATACTTCAGCTTCTTCATTAAAGCTCTACCAGCTAGGTTCATATCATTATCAACTACAAAAAATGTTTGACCCTCGGCAATTCTGCCATTAACTGCCACATCACACACTTCTTCGTCATATACTTTTATTTCTAATTTATCATAATTAAATAACTGCTTCTTTGAGGGAGATGGGGAACAACTGTAATTTTACTACAGCCCTCTTAGAAACAATGGAAGCACCACTTCTGGTATCCAACTCAAACTGAATGGGAACACCATTTAACCTCATCACTTCCTGATGGGGCTTATCCTCATTATTAAGAGATTCAAAACAGTTCAAATTAGTTTCAAAAAGCTTACACAAATCATATGAGTGTGAGAAACTTTCAACTTCACCAAATACAGCCACCTCACTAAGAGAATGAACTTTTGAACACTTCCCCTTCTTACTAAGGTACACTGAGCTAACATGACCTGTTTTGCCACAACTATAACAAGTAGCATCCTTACATCTGCGTGTACCTACCCAGTGATTACTACGTCCACTGTGGAAACACTTATTGGGCATCTTACCTGGTTGACTCTTGGTTTTATTCTCAGCACTAGAGCTAAAATTTTTGGGATTCCTGCGTTGATTTTATTCACTGTGCTGTTCTCAGCAGAACCATTCAGAGTAGAAATAGACTTACATTCCGTTACATAAGCTGTCTTCAAATTTGTAACCTATGTCAGCAAATCCCCAGAGGATATTGTCATAAAATCAAAAGGATCAGCTAACAACAGTACCTTGAAATAAACTTCTTGGACCTATACCAACCAATAATTGTTCTTTCAAATGTCAGTCGAATTCTGTTCCAAATTCACATTACTGGGCTAACTGTTTTAAGTCAGCATAATACCCCTTAACTGTCTCATTCCCCTTCTTTTTTTTTTTTTTTTTTTTTTTTTTGCAAAAATCACAATAAAGCTCTATGATAACTAGGCTTAGTAATAAAATGAGACTTTAAAACTATCACTAATTCATCAAAAAGTACAGCTGAAGGCAATCTTGGTGCAGTTAACTTACATATTGTAGCAAGAGTATCGACAACATTAGATGGAAACAGCATTTCTCTAATGGCCTCTGCTTCTGTAATTTCATTGACTTTGACAATTCATCGTAAATAAATCTTACTTTTGGTAGGACATGGAAAAAGGGAAAAAATTACTTCAGCACACCGCTGAACTGCAGTGTAGCCTATGCCTAAGTTAGCCTAACTTCTTCGGTAGCATAGGCTAACTCTGCTAAAGTAGCTACTTAGGCTAGACCAACTTCTTTCCAACAAACCTGTAGCTTCCTGCTTCCATCTTCACCACTGTAGTATTTTCATCAGCCAGACTAACAACAAGGTAGTCTGACAGAAACATGACGTGACATTCCGAATTTTATTCACAACTTAAGGGAATACATTTTAGCAAAGTGTGCCTCAATGGATGGCGGGAAGTCGAAAATAAAGTCAACAAATGCCTGCTTCCCAGCTTAAACAACAGGCACAAAAGAATACATGCATTTTTCCAAAATGATGTTTCTCATTCATTGGCAATACATATCAAATAGATTTTGCTGAAAACTTTTTTTGGAGCTGGGAAGATTGGGGATGTTCTTTGGCTTAATCAGAGGGAGGCATTGCAGGCGCTCTCCCCTTAGTTTTTACACTGGGATTCCAAGTGCCCCTTCCTTTTGCAACAAGTGCATATAGGAGGTGTAGAAGAGGGCCCGTTACTTGGTCTGGCACTGAGGTGTGACTAGGAGTTATC
This sequence comes from Macrobrachium rosenbergii, assembly GCF_040412425.1. Classification (NCBI taxonomy): domain Eukaryota; kingdom Metazoa; phylum Arthropoda; class Malacostraca; order Decapoda; family Palaemonidae; genus Macrobrachium; species Macrobrachium rosenbergii. The sequence continues at coordinate 31,615,800 of NC_089796.1, read as the reverse complement.
CTACCACTCAGAGAAATGGTGGCAGGATGATAGGTGTCCCAATTATCTGCTAAGTGGCAGCACTCAACAAGTGTCATGGGACGTTCCTCACCTAGGTAAGGAGGTAAGTGGCTAAGGACTTGGAGCATAATAAAAGAAATTTTCCAACTGAATGCGCCTAGCAGTTCCTCAACTGTTGTGATGCCAAGGGCTTCCAGCCAAAGCTTAACAGCTTGAGTCTTATGATATGCTAAATCTGTCCAAGTTTGACCTGTTTCCTTTGGTCAGCTAATCCAACGTTGTCTCCAGCGTTCAGGTGTGATTTTGTAGGCTTCGATGATTGCCTTCCTGACCTTTTCAAGGTCACCCTGATCACTAGCGTCTAAGGAACGAAAGGCAACCAGTCCCTTTCCACCCATGTGTTTTCCAAAGAGCAGGGAGACCTCTTACTTCAGTAGGAGAGAAGTTCCCGAAGACACGTTCCATTTGTTCTAACCAAGCTTCTGGGTCATCTTTGTTCCACTGCAGAATCACCAAGATGATACTCGAGAAGTGGGAATGAGACATGGAAGGTGGTGGAGTAGCTGGCTGTGATTGGGCAGAGGCAGCTGCATTAGCTTGCTGGGCTTGCTCCGGCTGGATCTCCTTATCCTTCAGAGCTAGCTCATGAAGCCTCTCTTCTTCTTTCTGCTTTCTCTTCCTCTCCTCCTTTGCTTCTCTCTCCTTCTTTCTTCTTCTCTCTGCTGTCTTTCCCTCTGAAGCATGGCATCTAGCTGCTCCTGCACCCATTGGACAAGCTCTTCTCCCATGAAACCTACCTCCTTTTCCATATCCATGAAGGCTTTGTAACTTTCCACCGTGGTGCTGGTCGGTTAAGGCATGTTGAATTGGTCTTGGGAAGGAGCTAGCGAGGTGTGGAGTAGGGAGGTTATGCAACAGTGAGGGCCAGTAGTTGGCACCACTAGTAAGGGGAGTACCCTTTTGGTAAGGTGGCACTGACAATAAGTGTGAAATCGTTCCAGAGAACTAATTGATGGGTCTGCAGGGTGGAAATGGATGGCACTGGTGCTGAGGGGCACAGATGCAGAATGTGTTATGATACACAGTAGTGATGGTGTCGGTTTGGTGCTTGGGTGCCAGGGGTCTGGAGGGCCAGATAAGTGGCACTCATGGTATGGATGGGCCATGGACACACGATGAAACTGGAATTTGAGTGCAAAATTTGTGAGCACTCAAAGTTGTGGTGAAACCACCGGGCCAGTGATACAATATGTACATGCTGGTGAGTAAGGAGGTGAGCGGTAAATTACATACACACAGCAATCACTCTTTGCCGAGTGCGGAAGCAAGGTTCCAAAGAACAGTTGGTTTGTTTCGAAAAACAGTTTGTTTGTTCCAAAGAATGGGTTGTTTGTTCTGAAGAACAGTTGGTTTGTTCTGAAGAATTGTTGGTTTGTTCTGAAGAACAGTTTGTTTGTTCCAAAGAACAGTTGGTTTGTTCTAAAGAAGGGGTTGTTTGTTCAGAAGAACAGTTGGTTTGCTCTGAAGAAAAATGTTTGTTGCTTGCACATGGACGAGACCGGCTAAAGTACAATCTTTCTTAGGTTTTGTCCAAGAGAATGGTTCTGGTTTGTTCCAAAGAATGGCAGTTTTTTCTGAAGAATGGTAATTGACTATATTGTTCTGAAGAACTAATAAAACACTGTGAAAATGAAACGCAGGTGGGAGTTAGCTCAATGACTGGATTAACGGCACTCGGGAGTGCAGTCTTGTTCTGAAGAATTGAGTACAATTAAATGCATTAGCATAAGGTACATGTGATGTAAGTGTAAATGGGCTTGCTCGTGAATTTTGTGCTTCTTCACAAAGCAAGCTGTAAAGCAATAGGTTGTAGACAATAACAATGTTCACAGTTAATGGATAAGTCTTATTCCAAACCGGGAGGGATGTAACCTTAAGGAATGATTATGTCTTCTTTACATAGTGGATTCTTATTAAAGAATTGTCACTTTTGGTAAAATGTATTACTAATATTATAAATTAATTACAGTTATGTAAGGAAATAGCGTGCGTGTGACCCAAAAGTTAAAATGACTTTTGTAATGTTATACATTGATCATGGACGAGTATGAATATTTTCTGGCAAGGTTGTAGGATGGTTAAAGGCCCGACAGCTGACAGGAAAAGATGTACAAGCGTATGCAGAAGTTACTGACACTCAAACACAAAATGTTAATCAGCGGTGGCTAGGGTTTCAATTCATAAAAACTTTGGAAACAATTGGCAAGTAATTCCCTAACTGTGATATCACTTGTAAAGCAATAACAAATGCCTGTAAGGGAATGACAACTTGACAGTGTGGTTGACGGATGACAGCAACACTGAAATGGCCGACTTCGCTTTTGACAGCTGAAGGCCACTGGTGAGTCTATTGGTAAACAAGCGAATTCAAGATGGCTGCCGATCACGTGACAATGTTTACATCCACAAGAGGAGGAAGCATTGGCGGGTTGTGTGAGTACCACAGCTGACAGCGAGCAAGTGGTCACACAAATGAACACATGCTTTCTTGCTAATTTATGATACAAAAATGAAATTAACAATTTTTCAAGGATGGAATAATCCCAGCATATGCATAGAAGTAAACTAATGCTGAGAATTACAAATTCTTACTCTACTTGGGATAGGAAATCTTTTAACCAAAGCTAAGGTAAACAGCGGCTGTGTATGTCATTGGGCTTAGGGTGAGGGTGAACATTGGTAGGGCACAGAGCTGTGATGTCTTTCACTACCACCAACTACGTTACTATTGTAACGGGGCAGGTTGCCAGATATCACTGTCCAAACTACGTAAATTTAGCAAATTTCACTGCAAATGCAGAAAACTGCATACTTTCCCTCAATGTATCACTTCACTAATTCCCTTCCTAGCTAATTCCTAATTAGTTAAGCCATGCAATTTGCCAACATACTGTGTTTTTTGCGAGCTTTGCTCATTGTCAGTCCCCAGTATTAGAATCAAGAAATTGAATACATAAGAAAAGTAGGGACAGATTTATGTTACCATTTACATATACTAGATATTTGTTATAATAAAACCCACAAAAATTTTCATAGTGAAAGTAACAAGAAGAAAGAAGCCCTTAAGAACATTCTTAGCTTGCCTTATTTTAGTGGTTTTGAAAACATAAAATCATTGTTAAAATCCTTTAATGTTAACCTCGTTTTTTTCTATAATAACACACTAAAAGGAATGTTAATAAAAAAATAGCCCTAAAGAAACAACATAATATATAAAATTCCATGTCTGGAATTTTATATATTATATTGGCCAATCTAGCAAAGATTTAGGTGTACGTATTAAGCAACATAAGTATTCAGTCAAAACTGGACAAAAATCCAATTCTGTATTCATTCAAGTGAAAACTCTCACAGGATAAATTGGACTGAAAGTTCAGTGATTGCCAGATCGAAAGATTTCTCTTCAAGAAATCTTTTGGAGTCCGCTATGATCCAGCTTACTTTCAACTGTAATTTTAACCTAAGCCCTGGCATGTATTATTTGGACCGCTGTATTAGAAAAATGTTCAAGAATGACCAAAAAGATAAAATCACTGACCGAATTACAAATTAGTTACTATATATGTAATTTCTATGTATTCATATGCTTAACATAATTTTTATTGGTAAAAATGTTCATCTTGCAAAGATTGTTATTGTTTACAAAAAAAGTTAATTATTTTGTTGTACTAATATTTTTTGGTGGTCAGTCACGCCCTTGTATAATCTTTTAATTGTCCTGTCCCTGCTTCTGAACGGTTCATCCTAATCCTTTGTAAAACCTCAAAAATATTTAATCCTGTTTTTGGCAGTTTACTAATTCTTCAATTGTGTTGGATTCCAGGTACATATTTTTCCTTTGTAATCCTCATCTGTCATTTATAAGAGTTTTCTTTGTAAACTTACTTTTATATTTCTTCACTCTGCTAAGTAAAGGACGACAGAGTCGAAAAGGCCTCCGCAGTACTCGAGTGTTTCCCTTTCCTTCGTGAATTTTATCTTCATTTTATATTCATCACGTTCCATATTTTCGTGATTCAGTTATACATATTCATATACACACACACACACACACACATTACACACACACACACACACACACATATATATATATATATATATATATATATATATATATATATATATATATATATATATATATATATATATATATATATATATATATATATATATATAGTGTGTGTGTGTGTGTGTGTGTGTGTGTGTGTGTTTTCATGTGGTGCAGGTATATTTTAAGTCTCAAAATTCGTTACTTTACTACAGTGACCTTGTAAGATAACCAGGGCATATAAAACAGAAAACAAAAGGAGTTATACAGGAGCTTCAGGTTCTTACTCAAAGGGAAGATGTATGAGACACTTGGGTACAAAAATAGGTATATTTACATAACAGACAAGTTCAAAGGAAAACGAATTAAATAAAAGTTAAATTGCTGCTGCAGTGGAAAGTCCTCCCAGGGGGGCAAGAGGAAAAGCTTGTGAATGCCAGGAACACAGGCCAAGGAGAATTCTGCTACTGTCGTCCTTCTGAAACGATATGGAACACAGGTTACGGTCTGATGCCGGAATTGGAGAATGCTTTCTCCTCGAGGGTGCACGGAAGGTGCCAAAGGTCAACCTCGAGGCTTGACTAGTGACTTGAGTAAGGGGGCAGTTTACATGTGGACCAGGATTGAACCAAGAAATTCAGGGCAAAGCAAAGACACTGGCCAAAAAGTCTAATTAACGCACAAGGGCGAAAGTAATGTGACCAAGCAAATCCTTCAGGGGCACTTTACCATCCTACAGGAGTGTCCAGCGCTGATGTTGACACCAGGGCTTCGTTCCAGTCCTTCCCAAGGGCGTCAGCAAAGGGTCCACGTGGTTTAGAGACAAAGGTCTCCCACCAAAGGCGTGCTCTAGGGTCGTAGATCGGTGGAGCGATGGAGGATGCTCTTGAGATGATATAGGGCTGTAGTATTGGCATTCCACTTGCTCTAGGGTTGCACTTCACCATTTTGCAATGGATACTGGCCACGTGGTTGGGTTACAAAGCAAGGGGCAGTGGTCCACATGGCGGCGGTGGGGGAGAGACGTCTTAACTTGAGACCTCCTCCATTCAGGTCTGAGCTGTGTGAGAGAGGACCTGAGCACGTTGGGGCCTTTATGACTTCTGCTCGGGCGTAGGGGCGATGGCTTGACCCCGGTCACTGGTCCTGTACCAAGAAAGAGCGCCAAGCCAGTTACTGCTCTAGGCGAGGATTATCTGCAAGGGAGTGTCCTTAATTACCCTCTGGAATTTCCCATCTTCGCCCATCCCTCGACTACCGCACTTACACAGGTCAAAATAGACAGAGGCCTATCTATCGGCCAAGCAAAACAGAAAGGAGGGTGTTTTATTAGTTTATTTTGGCGCTATTCTTTGAGAGCTCCCCCTGCAAGATGATATAGGCACCTTCAATCGGGTGCGAATGTCAATAAAAGCAAAAATGAGAGAAGAAAATGCTCGACTTTACTCTAGATTCTGCTTTGCCATGACTGTTAATTTACTTTACTTGCCAATTCTGCTGCATTATTGATAACTGACATACTGAAAGGTTACTCTAGATGCAGAGTACAATTTAGATTATACAATTAGAAAAGTTTCCTTATTTGGAAAAACTAGTTACTGCTGAAATACTTCATAAATAATGATTTTACAAATGCTTTACTAGCTTTATTTTACTGAGGGTAATAAGGCACTCAACATAATATAGATGACACAATAAATATAGATGACACAATAAACAAAGAACAATTCAAAGGCGGAAAAAGATCAAATATAAAATAAAAGACAGGATGTAAAAGGAAAAAGGTAAAATAACTGACTGCTCACTGCTATGCATGAAATAAATGCATGCTGTTAGTTATGCCTTGACGAGTCGGTATAAATGATAATACAGCATTGGTTTTAAATGATATCCTCTTTACTAGAAATTGTAATGACAATACTCAATTCATATTTTTAATCGACGTACAATAATTGAAAATACAGCATTGGTTTTAAATGATATCCCCTTTACTAGAAATTGTAATGACAATACTCAATTCATATTTTCAATCGACGGACAATAATTGCCTACAAACTCAATGCGTAGCTAATAGCTCAAGAAATCGCTAACTTGACAGGTGACGGGGATTTGACAGCTGGGTGAGCGAGCGAGGCAGAGATTATTCGCGGGTTTTAATTCGCTAAACTTAAACAACGCTAAATTTTTTACTTCCACGGCCCACAACTCGGGGGCAGGCTATAAATAGAGACTCGCTCAATGTATGAATGGGAAAAAAAATAAATGAAAGGGGACTGGACAAGAATAGATTTCCCAACAAAAAAAAAAAAAAAATAAACAAAATGGCACAAATGAGGGGCCTGACCACATACTGAAGGGCGGTACATGTCGCTGGTATTACAAAGGTGACGTTAAAATTCGCAAGGGCAGGAGTCTTGTGACTCGAGATTCATTAAAAAGTAAAAAAAAGAAAAATAAATAAAAGAGTGAATGATATACATAGAAGAGCCAATGATATTAGAGTGAGGTATTTATTGTTTATGCATGAACTTCTTGTCCGTCGCCAATAGACAACGGCCAGGCCTACCTCTCAGCTCAAAGTCTGGAAAAGGGAACCCAAAATGACCCCTTCAGGAAGAGCTGACACGCCTGCCCTGTGCCAAAGTACAGGCACGAGGGCATGCCACTTCCCACTCTGTATTTCTTACTACTTCATAGCAAAAATGATTAATGCCTTTAAAGAGGAATGATATCCCGTATTTTAACTGCCTCTTGTCGTGGTAAGGAATGAACGATAGCAAGGAAACGTCGATGGAAAGAAAGAGTGATAGAGTTCTGAAAAGAGAGGAAGAAAAGAGTGGGGGGCTGTGACATCCTCTTCTGGATGAGAGGTGCCAAGGCCTTTGAAAGATGAAGAGGTGGCACTATGCCAAGTTGGCACAGGTGCCAGAAGAGCTCTGGGGCTCTTTGTGGACTACCTGGAATCACCCACACCCGTGGTAATTCCGCCGCGAACATCTCCTCCTTGGACCATTGTCCTTGGCCAGGGAATTGGAGGGCCTGGAGCAAAAGGGCGGCAAGGGGTCCCATCTGGGTCAGCTGCTGCGACAGCTGACACAGGAATTTTGTTTGCCACCTTGGACACCTATCGCCGCAGCTGGGAGTTCATTGGCCCAACAAGGCGGGGCAGAATCATGACTTGCGAGGGGTATCTGCGGCAGGCGGCGAGAGAGAGGAGACAGTTGGAGGGGGTGTGGTTGACTTGTAGGCAGTGGTGACCAGCTCAGGCCCGGGTTGTGAATCCGTGCCTTTGGGTGAGCCTCCGCTGTGGTCAGGAGAACCCGTCTTTCTTGCTACCAACACTGGCAGGGGAACCAGGCCGGGCGAAGAGAGGGTGTTTGGAGTTGGATCGCTTGGAGGGGAATCAGGGGCATGCTCTGGCACTGATGGTGGCACTGGCACTGGTATGGATTTGTTATTGGTCTCATAGGCCTGGACAGACGGAGACTGGCAAAGCTCAATGCGCCCAAGTGGCACTGGCAGAGAAGTTGATTTACGTGGATCTCCTGAAGGGAGATCGGACTGGGGTCTCAGCACTGGCACTGGGCTTGACTCTGGAGTCGATCGAGGGTGGGGGGCCACTGAACATCATATTCAGGTGGCACTGGTAGGAATTTTACATCTTTATGATAATCAGACGGTGCCAGCATGGACGTGGGTGGTGGCGAACGAGGCCGACTCGCTTCTGGAGAGTAGGATGGGGAATGTGGATCCAGGAATTGTTGTGACTTGGAGGGGAATGTAAAATCCTGGCCCAGGAGGACATCATAGCCTCCTGGGATGTATTTTGCTACAGCGAGATTAAAATATCCTAGCTTTGTGGGGTATGGTGACCCTAAGTTGGACCATAGGGAGGATCATTTCATAGCGATTTACTCCCTCGATCGTTATTAGGTTCCTTCTACTTATAACTGCCCCATACGGAATTCGGTCTGCCCGTGTGAGGGAAATCTGGGTGCCCGAATCATTGAACGCTGTGACTTGGCGCGCGGGGTACTTACCCCAGGGAGGGGCTATGTAGATGGGACTTTCGGTAGGAGGGCCCAGGGACTTGGGATTAGTCACCGTTAAGGCGACGGTGCTAGTATTTGTTTGGTTATTGGGGCATTTTGCCCAGGATGAAGTATGTCCATATACATTACAGGAGGTGCAGTAATTCCTGCTGTAATCCTTTCGCACTGCCCCTGGGAGGCGCCGGCATGTTATGTGATAGGGGTGGGGAGAGGGCTTGGCATTTACAGTGGGCTGATTCCAGCACTGTTCGCTGGAATGCCCTATCCTATTACAGTACCCACATACTGCGGGTTTCGAGGATTGCCCATTCTTCTGCTGAGGGGCACCTGAGAGGCATGAGGGAGGATGAATCTTCTTCTTCAGGGAGCTTTCCTGGGGGTGATGGGTATCCCAGAAATCAGCTAATCTTCAGTACAGCAATCTGCTAAGGTCAGGGCTCCTTCTTGATGATGTGCGTGGTGAGGGCCGGAGTGGCGTAGAGCAGGAAGTGCTCTATCTTCATCTGTTCAATGACCTCGTTGAGGTCATAACCCCCACGGACTCGAATCACTTGGCATGGGCGCCCTCGGACTGGTAGGCCCAGTCTGCCCAGGTCTGGTTTATTTCCTTAACTTGCCCTCGCCAGCACCTCCGCCAGCATTAGGGGTGATTTCGTATGCCTTAGAGATAGTCTGGTGGACAACATCCCAATTTTCTTGCTCCTCCGGCGGGAGAGCTTTGTAAGCAATGAGGGCCTTCCCTTCACGGAAGTTGCCCAACACCAGGGGGAGTTCGGCGGCACTCAGGAGGCAGGCCTTTAGGACTGTCTCGGCAGTGTCAAGCCATATCTCAGGCTCGGCCTTCATTCATTTTGGCATGCAGGCGAGTGCCTAGCTGAAGGCACTCATCCCCTGGGTGGTGGGTGGAGGCAAAGGGCCACGTCGTTGCAGCAGCTCGAGTTCACGGGCACGCTGCTTGTCCTTCTCTTCCCTTTCCGTTGCCTTTCTTTTCTCCTGAGCAAGTCTCTCTGCTTCTCTTTCTTTCCTCTCTGCTTCTTCTCTTTTCTCTTGAGCGAGTCTCTCGGCCTCCTTTTCTTTTCTCTCTGCTTCTTCTCTTTTTTATTGAGCAAATCTCTTGACCTCCCTTTCTTTTCTTTCTGCCTCCCTTTCTTTCTTTATCTCATCCATCTTCTGCTGTACCCAGTCTTTTAATTCTCCCTGGAAAGGCCAAGTTCCTAGCCTAAGGTCATGAAGAATTTTAAATCTTCCCTCTGCTGAGTTCTTGCCGTCATTTTGCAGGTGGGAGGGGATGCCAGTAATACACAAAATTAATTTTCCAGAGCGTAGGATGTGAGCTTGTATTGGGATCTGGAATTGTCCCAAAGGATGCATGAATGATCTCTCGCACTGATGCAGCAGGCTACAGTGGGGATTAGGAATGGAATTCTGTGGTCATAAAAGATACCGACAAAACTGGTTGATTGGGACTGGATTGGAAATTGATTGGTCTTACCAAATTACCGATGAGGCGGGCTGATTGGGGACTGGATTGGAAATTGATTGGTCTCACCAAATTACCGATGAGGCGGGCTGATTGGGGACTGGATTGGAAATTGATTGGTCTCACCAAATTACAGACAAGGCAGGCTGATTGGGGACCGGATTAAAAATTGATTGGTCTCACCAAATTACTGACAAGGCGGGCTGATTGGGGACTGGAGTGGAAATTGATTGGTCTCACTAAATTACCGATGAGGCAGCTGATTGGCGACTGGACTGGATATTGATTGGTCTCACCAAATTACCGACGAGGCGGGCTTACTGGGGACTGGATTGGAAATTGATTGGTCTCCTTAAAATAGTTTCCGCACAGACAACGTCTGATTAGCAAGAGCGCAAGTTTGTTACATTTACTGACTTACGGGAGAAATTTATTCCCAATAGCAATTAGGTGGGTGGTAAGCCCAAATTCATAATAAATATGTAACACACACAGCAGTAGTAAAAACATAACACAAAAAAAACAAAACATATAATGTCAGACCCCCCAAAATACAGACAATTTTGCGGAACTAGCAGAGGGAAAACAAAGTAAAATCAAGCAAACAAATTCTCACACATTCCTAACTAATGGTGCGGAGAATGTCAGTCAAGGCCGTTTGCCTCACTGTCTGTTATTTGCAGGCCGCTGGGCCAGCTTTCTGCGACAAAATGAATGAATGAGGTAATGTTTTGGTAAACAGACGTGGTACTTCCCCGAAAGCGAGGGAAAGAAATGACTTTTAGTGAACTATCAGTTCTACGCTATGCCTAGCATGAAATATGATTTTGCCCTATTGGTAGACGAGAGAGAGGGTAATGAGTCAGTGATGCTGGTCTGACTTTTCTAACACGTGTTTGCAGTCGATTTTCGCGCCTTCTTAAATATTCAATTTCGAAATCACATCTGTTTTCCCAGGAGGAATACAAGCACTATTCCTTGAATGGGTCAAAGCCTAAATAACCTATTTGAATGGCATGCAAGCCACGTGCAATGGCTTTCAAAAGCTAAATTTTGGCGATCCTCTTTCTCTCTCTGATTTTCTTTTGGCATGCGCCCTAATATTAAAAAAAAATCCTAGGTTTAGTCACGTTTGCTAAAATTTCCTATGCTAAATAAACACAGCTTACTTACTTAGAATTTCCTTGGCCTGTTGCTCCTGGCTTTTCAAAGGTTCGTACTCTGTTTCGTATCCAGCTTAGCTGAGCTAATTGCTGATTTTACAGATTACAACACAAACTATGGGAGGAGGGGGATGCAATCGTTACAAGAATCACTGACTAGGTCGGTATTTTTATATGTTCCTGGTGCAGGTAGATTTCAAGTCTCAAAATTCATTACTTTATTCTAGAGTGACCTTGTTAGATAACCAGGAGCATATAAAACAGAAAACAAAAGGAGTTATACAGGAGCTTAAGGCGCTTACTCAAAGGGAAGATGCGTGAAACACGTGGGTACAAAAATAGGTATATTTACATAACAGACAAGTTCAAAGGAAAATGAATTAAATAAAAGTTAAATTGCTGCTGCAGTGGAAAGTCCTCCCAGAGGGGGTGGAGGAAAAGCTTGTGAATGGCAGGAACACAGGTCAAGGAGAATTCCGCTGCTATCGTCCTTCTGAAACGATATGGAACACAGGTTACGGTCTGATGCCGGAATTGGAGAATACTTTCTCCACGAGAGTACACAGAAGGTGCCAAAGGTCAACCTCGTGGCTTGACTAGTGACTTGACTAATGGGGCAGTGAACATGTGGGCCAGGATTGAACCAAGAAATTCAGGGCAAAGCAAAGACACTGGCCCAAATGTCTAATGAACACACAAGGGCGAAAGTAACGTGACTAAAAAAATTTTTCAGGGTACTCTACTGTCCTACAGGAGTGTCCAGCGCTGATGTTGACACCGGGGCTTCGTTCCAGTCCTTCCCAAGGGCGTCAGCAAAGGGTCCACATGGTTTGGAGACAAAGGCTGCCCACCAAAGGCTTGCTCTTGGGTTGTAGATTGGTGGAGTGATGGAGGGGCGCCCTTGAGATGATATAGGGCTGTAGTATTGGTGTTCCGCTTGCTCTAGGGTTGCACTTCACTGTTTCACAAAGGATACTGGCCATGTGGTTCAGTTGCAAAGCAAGGCGCGGCGGTCCACATGGTGGAGGGGGTTAGGGAAAGATGTCTCAACTTGAGACCTCCTCCATTCAGGTCTGAGCTGTGTGTGAGAGGACCTGAACACGTTGGGGCCTTTTATGGCTTCTGTTCGGGCATGGAAGTGACATGAAGTTTAACCCAGGTTACTGGTCCTGTACCAAGAAAGAGTGCCAAGCCAGTTACAGCCCTAGGTGAGGATTATCTGCAAGGGAGTCTCCTAATTACCCTCTGGAATTTCACATATATATATATATATATATATATATATATATATATATATATATATATATATATATATATATATATATATATATATATATATATATATATATATATATATATATATATATATATATATATATATATATATATATATATATATATATATATATATATATATATATATATATATATATATATATATATACATATATATATATATAAATAAATATATATATATATATATATATATATATATATATATATATATATATATATATATATATATATATATATATATATATATATATATATATATATATATATATATATATATATATATATATATATATATATATATATATATATATATATATATATATATATATATATATATATATATATATATATATATATATATATATATATATATATATATATATATATATATATATATACATATATATAATATATATATATATATATATATATATATATATATATATATATATATATATATATATATATATATATATATATATATATATATATATATATATTATATATATATATATATATATATATATATATATATATATATATATATATATATATAACTATTTCAGA
>NC_089796.1:31601454-31602634 GCF_040412425.1 Macrobrachium rosenbergii | reverse complement strand
TATATATATATATATATATATATATATATATATATATATATATATATATATATATATATATATATATATATATATATATATATATATATATATATATATATCATAAGGTGTTATAATATATATATAACCATTCTACAAGTGTTATATGTGTCTCTGTGAAATTTTTGATGTTTTGCTTGCAGATTCACCATTTATTGTGAAGATATGATTTTAAAATGTCTTGTTCTTACAGATAAATTGTGTATCATATAATCTTAAAATGTTTTAATGTGTTTTTTCCATTTGTTTAATATAGTGTGTGGTATATTAAAACAAATTCTTAGCGTGTTGTGGAGGGAGAGAGAGTAAGATTCTTATCAGATCGCTTAGCGTTTCCTATATTTACACAGTTGTTGGTGAAGGAAGTCGCGTTTGGAGGAAGGCAAAGAGCCCTCTTGACTTATCGTGACGAGTTTGACAGCTAGTGGCGAATTGCCTTTTACATATTTGTTCTGTATGCCTGCTCCATGGTTATTAGCTGTGTCTGCGCTTATTATATGTTTCCATAATCTGAGAAAGAGAGAATGAGTGAATAAGAGAGTTGAAGTTGACATGTTGACAGCAAGCCAGTTTTGGGTCCAAAAGCACTTCCTTTTGTTTGTTCAAGTGTTCGAGTGTCCAGCGGAAGATGTCAACCATTGATAAGAGCTCTGGCATATTTCTTTCTGAGCCTTAAAGTCCTGTATGTATACCATGTATGTATACCTGTATGTATAATGTATGTATACTTTATGTATCATGTATTCTGGGAGGGTTTGGAGTTAAAAGTGCAGTGCTGATCCACAGACAGTCAGTCAGAAAAATGGGTCCCTGGGATAAGCATCTCTCTCTCTCTCTCTCTCAATAATTCTATTCATATATATAAGGGTGTTATACTGGCTGCTTTACTGTTTGTAAAAGTTTTGTTAAACTCGCCTAAGACGTGCATTCATTTTGTAAGAGGTGATCCAAGGTGTTTATATTGTGAAAGCATTGTGAAAAGTGTATAATGGTGTAACATGTAAAGAAAGGTAAAGTGATGTTTAGTGGCTTTTTATGTAAAGAGTTGAAGTGATGTTCTAGGTGAAAGAGAATTATTATTTTGATAAGAGATGAACATATCTTTTCTTGTGAGTTTTAATGTGTTTTGCTGCTAATTATA
>NC_089796.1:31578954-31588954 GCF_040412425.1 Macrobrachium rosenbergii | reverse complement strand
TACAGCATAAGGATATTGGCGTTTTTTTATTAATAAAGCAAGCTCTGAAATAACATAATCATCGAATCATCTTCACGCAGTATTTACGTTTTTAAATTTCAGAATTACAGTTATTGGGAAATGTGAACAACTAGTTGTGAATTGTGTCATTGTTTCACTTAATGCCGTTCATTCCGATCACAAAACCCAGTTGTTGTCGTCTTGGCATCCGATAGGCCTACCATAATGATTATGACATTCTCTCTCTCTCTCTCTCTCTCTCTCTCTCTCTCTCTCTCTCTCTCTCTCTCTCTCTCTCTCTCTCTCTCTCTCTCTGTGGTAGATCACAGCAAAGAACAATGGATTACCGAAGTCCATCCATCACATAGGAATAGGAAATCGGTCGTATAGGAGAGATATAATAGATCCGATAAATGGGAATGGGAATCTACTCACCAACAGAGAAAGAGGATGAAATATTGATGTTTATTTTCTGAAAGAAAACTGATAACCCGTTTATTTCAATGTTTATATGCCGATTTTGTACGACAATTTGTTATTTTAAATCTTCAATGCTATTTATAGTTACTGTTGCTCAAATTTATGTCTTTACTATGAACGTTTCTAGTAGGTTCAGTTTATTGGTTCATAACTTATTTTGGGAGTTTTTATCATTGGGTAAATTCTACGTCGTTTGCTTACATTCTGTGTGACGCGGATCACACGGTAATCGGTTAGACGTCCTGTGATTTTATAGGCCTTTGTCCGTCAAACCTAGCACAATTCGGGTATTGGGCGTATTAAGATTTACCTGCAAGGTGAAGTTTATTTAGTACAGTATTATGGGGTGTAAGATTTTTACAAGCTAATCCTCAAGTCATCTTTTGCTGTTGAGGAAGGGAAGAGTGGGCCCCTAAGCCTGAATGAAACCACAAACTTGGTGAAAGGTGATGTGTCATATAAATCTTAGAACTCTTAATTTACATAGCGGATTGGTGGCGCCATTGTACTCACGCTGTGCACTGTAGGGCATTTTAACAATATTTACGGCGTCCTTCGGCGCCTAGCTGCAACCACATTTTTGCATTTTACATTACATCCATTCCCACTTCCTTTCTTCCATTTTGACGCTCATCACTTACAACTATTATTCTTGGTGCAGCTGCGGGTTTTCTCCCTGCACCACCTTTAGATTTTTGTACGTTATCTCAGTGTGGATGTCTTTATCTTGCTGTCCAGTCACTCCGACCCCCTCTTTTTCAGTTTTGAGCTCTGAATGGCTGAAAGGGCCCAGGTGCTTGCCTTTACAGCCTTTTTGTATAGTGATTTATGAATTCTTTGTCAACTTTTAAATGTGGTTGAATTTGACATTATGTAATGTACGGTACCTTTGTTAGCCTTCTATAATCAACAGGCATGTGTGAAACCTGATACTAGTTGATTCTCATGTCAGTTACAATGAAACATTTCCAAGTCTTGTGCTAATAGGTAGGCATGTCTAGTGTTGAGATTACCCAGCATAATGGTATACAATCTCCTGTTGTATCGTGCTTCAGGGCGGTGACAACGATCCTCGAAGTTTTGGTGCCAGCTAAGTTACAATCAATCAGTCATAATTCAGACTAAGTTAATTTTTAAAATAATGCGATTATCACACGTCGTGCTTTAAACTCAACCTGGTTTTAGATCCCATAATAATAATGCAAGTTACTATTTTTTTGCACAAGGTGAATTTAATTTAGAAGTGTGCTCTAATTGATCGTAATTCATAATCCATGGTAATCAGTCGGCGTTCTAGTTTATTTTATCTTTTGTCGTTATGTGGGGTCTTAGTCTTGTGTCAAATTTTAAAGTACTGCTGCTATTGCTAAATAATTTTCCATCATACGGAAGAATCTACATTATTTTATGGTAATGTTAAACTAGCTTGAAATATCAGTAGAAAAAAAGAAGAAATGGGGATCCTGTTATAGTATAAGTTTTACAGCTTTTAAGTAAACTGTGTGTCGTAAGGCTGATTGATTTTAATGGAAAAGTGTTCTCACAGCTTCATGGATACAGAATTGATTGCATTGTAGTACATTAAAAAGAGACAAAGAATATTTATTAATTTTATGGGGATTTAGTCTTATTCATTTGACGGTAAACACTTAGTGATGATATTGAAATTAGAAATACCATTTAGATAATTTGAGTAAATGCCGCTTTTTTGTATTAAAATATCTGGGCACGTTTGGGAGTAGATCAAACTCATTTTGTTTTCGTTTTTCACTAACTACTTTTCTCATTTTGAGTTCCTTACATTATCATGAATATTTTTAATTAGAACCTGTCTAATAAGACTGGATAAGGCAGCTCTGTTGATGAATAAATCAAGCGAACAATGCTGGCTTAGGGCCTTCTTCATGTGGGGAAGATTACGTAAACTCAAGGGTTCCTTAATTAATTATATTTACATAATAAACACAGTTCAGAAGACTGAAGAGTTACTGGGCAGGTAATAACAAGATCCTGCTAAATGAATGAATTCTACACAGGAAAAATATTCTACGCCGATCAGGAGGGTAGATAAAGGCGATGGGGGAAATAAGGACTCTGCATATGGGATAGAGCTGAGATTTGGTTCCACACAGCCAAGGCCGATCTGCAACTACTGTGGATGCACGACGGTTACTTGACAAATAACAAATAATCTCAAAGGGAACTGAGGGGCACACAAATGGTGCCAAATAACTCAGTTCACACTAAATGTAGATTATGTTAACACTTAAAACTTCCACACAAATTACTGAAGGCGATTGTACAATGGAAACAGAAAATATCAGACAGAGAAATAACGGGATCGTGTGACTAAGAAACCTTATTCTGGTACATTAACTTCGTCTGGATGACGATGTCCTCAGTCAATATGTTTGAGGCGTTGGAGCTGGAGGAGAAAATGAAGGGTTGCCACGACAAAGTGTACTGGTCTGAACCTCGATTGGTTTTTCACGTGGAGGTACAAAGGACAGATCATAAGGTAAGCTGTACATCTGAAATTAGTGGAGTTCTGAGTGCTTCTCTCTCTGACTGTTGTTGCATGGTCCATCACAGCCTCGTGGTATGCATTGGCATCTTGTAGATGTTTGTTTTACCCGCCTCGTTTTCTAAAGTGTTATGCACGTTATAATTCCCAGAGTGCAATGCTCTCTTAACTTTCTCTTTTTGGCTCTTCCTCTTCCTGTCATCCGATGCCGGTGAGGAGTTTGCATCTTCGAAGGCCGCATGAGAGATCAGGATCTTGGCAGTCATTTTGAAGAGAGAGAGGATTAGTACCCATATAGGAAAGGAGAGAATTGGTGAAGGGGTGATAAAAAAACCCACAGTTCTTTAATTTAAAAAATAATTAAAATTAATATTATTCTTTTATTTATTATGTTATTATGGTAAAAAGCTGTTGAGGTTGTTTGGAAATTAGTTTCATTCATGTAATATATATATATATATATATATATATATATATATATATATATATATATATATATATATATATATATATATATATATATGTATATATGTTACGAGTCCGTATATTTCGTCATAAGTATTATAACCTCCCATTCAAAGTTGTAGCCCTATGTTGTTTTAGGGACACATGTCTGCTGGAACAGAAATCGTGACCTTGATGACCAAGGCCCTGCCTTCATCCTTTCACTTACCAGGGTGTTGATTTTACATTAGAACACTGAGCCGATCTTCTACACTGAACCCCTCCTCTAGCTTTGAGTCTCTGTTCTATATGATCCCTGCCAAAAGCACCACCATTGTTTGCCAGCATTCCCTAGATAATCCTCGAGATAAGTGATGTGAAAGATTCACCCCATTATGACTTAATGTTTCCTGTCAGTTTGAGACTTCCCTTTAAACTGTCCTGGTCATCCGCCTCCAATACCCTATCCAAGTATCCAGCAGCCAAAATGGTATCAACAGGTAAGCCCCACCAAAGGATGGCCTGTAGGATCTCACCAATCAAGCAGTCAGATCTCAGATAGGCCTACCCACAATTTTCTTGGAGGCTACCAAAGGCCATCCAGATTTATTATGAGGCATTCCTCAAATTGCATGTATCCAACCTAGAGGGAAGCAAAAGCTCGATGGTGTTTTCACTGCTGTCAGGAGAGCAACACAAGGAGGATTCTCATTTAGGATTCAACAAGTGCTGAGCGACTGACAAAATCCTGATCCCTGAAGGAGTTTCCAATCGTCCTGTAGCAACATCCAGGCGCCATTCCACTCTGCAATGTGAAACCTGGCAGCACTCCTGATCAAATTGGAGTTTTCCTGTGCCATACTGGTGTCGAAGAACACAGCGCAAATGAAGGGTGAGAGTGAACACTGAAGCCCCAGCAGAGTTAAGTAACATGAAAGTAACATGAAAGACGGACTGAAACAGTCAGTTCGAGGGGAGTAACTAGAGTGTTTGTTCAGAGACAGATGTGAATTGTTTTAGAGATATGATGTGAAATTTGTAATCTTAATTATCCTTATGAAACTATTTTCAATGATTTCTGGGAATAAATAAAGAAATTTTTTCAGTGTTGAAATTATTCCACTATTGTATGAAACAGTTGTATCAATGAAGGAACATTCCATTGTTGTAAGCATTGTTTGGTGATTAAGGCCCATTGGTTAAATTTACATTTTATAATATGTCATTTTTGCATTATGAAAGAAAATAACTGCATTTGTGTCTCATGTGAGAACAAGTCATTAATGGTGCTAAAATTCTGCATCGACATAAGAATAGAGCAGTGTTATTCTTAAATACTGTATGATAGTGAAGGAAATTAATCTTAAGTTCTGCAGGGAGGTAGTGCAGTGATTGTACCTCATGCCGTGAACTAGGCATTACTTGGGTTCTTTGCAGTATCCCTTGGCCCTTAGCTAGACCCCTTTCATTCTTTTTACTGTCCTCCATTCATATTGTCTTTCTTACAATCCTACTTGCACTCTCCTTTCTCCTAACAATGGTGTCACAGTGCAACTCACGAGTTAAGCACACCTCCTGTTAGAAAGCCTTTCGAACCTTTTACTCTAAAGTTGCCATTCCTTTCCTCCTTTGAGGTCTGAAGGTCTCTCACTTCCTCTAGATCAAGTTCCATTGTTCTTCCTTTATCTTGTTTTCTTCAGGCCAGGGCCAGATAGGGCATAGGTTGCCAATCCTGGACTGACCTTTGCTCTGAAACAACTATGAGACATTCATATACAACTAATAGCAGTAGCTGGATGAATTTTGCACTAGGTTGCATGAAAGTCGAAATGCACCAGGGACTATATTTTGCGACGCCAAATTAATGAAAAATCAATCATTCAGTGTAGATGCAGGCATGTATATCATATATATATATATATATATATATATATATATATATATATATATATATATTATTATTATAAGGTATATATATATTCTGGAGTGTTATAATATATATAACCATTCTACAAGTGTTATATATGTGTGTCTGTGAAATTTTTTGATGTTTTGCTCGCAGATTCGTCATTTTACTGTAGAAGAATGAGTTTAAAATGTCTTTCTTACAGATAAATTGTGTATCATGTAATCTTAAAATGTCCTGATATGTTTTCCATTTGTTTGATATATTAATATGTATATGAGGTGTTATTAATTGAATTTCTGAGCGTGTTTTGTGGAGAGAGGGTAGATTTTTATCAGACCGCTTGGCGTTTCCTATTTACAGTTGTTTGGAGGAAGGCAAGCCTCTTGACTTATCGTGGCGAGTTGACAGCTAATCTGTAAAGATTGCCTGTTACTTGCAGATTTGTACAATGGAAACAGAAAATGAATCAGATTTTAAATAACAGGATCGTGACTGACTAGAAACCTTATTCTGGTACATTACCTTTGTCTGGATGACGATGTCCTCAGTCAATAAGGCATTGGAGCTGTTAGAGGAGAAAATGGAGGGTTGCCAGACGACAAAAGTGCCTTGCTGGTCTGAACCTCGAGGTTGAACACGTGGAGGGTACAAGGACAGGCGGTAAAGGACATCCCTTAAGTGGAGTTCTGAGTGCTTCTCTCTCTGACTGTTGTTGCATGGTCCCATATAGCCTCTCATGTGTGCCTATTCTGATGGTTATCAGCTGTGTCTATGCTTATTCTTTTCCATGATCTTGAGTAATGGAATAAGGGACAGTAAGAGGTAGTTGAAGTTGACGTGTTGACAGCTGACCAAGAATTTGGTCCAAAATACCTTTCTCTGTTAACCTGAAAGGAAATGTTCATCACAGAGATAGGCACTCGAAGCTCAGCCTTGTATGTATACCACATGTATACTTGTATGTACAATGTATGTATACTTTATGTATCTCATGTATATTCTGGAGAACTTAAAGACAAAAGTGCAGTGCTGAAAGGGAGCACTCCAGTCAGCCACAAGGGCTCCTCGGGCACAGTCCTATCTCACTCTCTCAATTATTGTTCACTGTAGCAGCTCTCATATTGATAAAAATTTTGTTAAACTCACTACCCAAGGAGTGTATTCATCTTATAAGAGGTGATCCAAGGTATTTGTGCTGTACAAGCATTGTGTAAAGTGTGTGATGGTACATTTTTACAAAGGTAATGGTGTTTACTGGTTTTGTTATGTTAGAGTTAAGTGATGTTCTTGGTGAAGAGAATTATTATTTTGATAAGAGATGAACATATCTCTTATTGTATATCGTGTAACTTGGCAGTGTTGTCTATGAGAAAGTCTTAAAAAGACATGAGTTTAACCTTTTTTAAAAGTGAAGGTAATCTTTTGAAAGATTGATATAATCTTCGTATATTTTGTCTTAAAATGGTGGTTGGTATATTTCCATTTTGCACATTTCCATTCTTATATGTCTGTGTTATCATACTACTATAATTTTATAATTTCTGTATACAAAGTTTTGTGCTGGTGGACACTTAGCATTTTGTTAGTGCATACTGATGTGTGAGATTTCAGAGAATATTTATGTGGATTCCAGTTAGTATGAATTTGGTGAACAGTTGTGTGGGTTTAAATAATCAGGTATATGTTTAAAACTTGAGTGATAGTTCATGGTCTGAATCTTACTTAACCAAATTTTCTTAATAAATTAAAGTTTTGTGAATTAAACTTGATTGAGAAATGTAAATCTTTTGTCATCAATTAATCAGTAAATCTTTTTGAGATTGTGAACTCTGCATATAACTTTTGAATTTAGAAATAAATTTGTTTGTTTAGAGTCCTAAAAGCTCAGCGTTTCATTTGACCGCCAGTAATTCGAGAAATTTATGAATGTGTACAAGGTAAGTGATATATCTGTTTGTTCACCTGAGACTTATCTAGGTAAAATAGAACCACAGAAACAGTTATGAGTGTTTGTTGAAGTGATACCCATTTTCACTAGTCTAGATATAACTTATTAGTTGTTACCTCACCTAACTTGGATGAAGTTACATTGATTTTTTCCCAAGGGATAAGTAAGTTTTATGGGATCACTGTACCTTTGAAATTCAGTCATAATATATTTGTTATGAGGCTTCAAGTATCTAGTCGATGTGAGGTAACTTTTGGTCTTATTATTTGTGTAATAACCAGGTGCTTGATCACTTTGCATATATATATATATATATATATATATATATATATATATATATATATATATATATATATATATATATATATATGTATATATATATATATATATATATATATATATATATATATATATATATATATATATATATATATATATATATATATATATATATATATATATGTATATATATATATATATATATATATATATATATATATATATATATATATATATATATATATATATATATATATATATATATATATATATATGTACTCGTATATATGGTTTGTCTCAGACTTCAATTTTAGTCGTTGTTTTCCTAGCACCGCTAGTAAGTTGTGTAAAATTACTTATGTTTATTTTTGATCCTTAGGAAAAATGACTTAACAACTTTTCCATGCTTCAGTGAGAGAGCTCCACTTAACCTTAGGTGGTGAATACTTGTTTCCTAATATAAAGTATTGTGATATTGTGCCTCTTTATAGTGAGAAGTGAGTAAAATACTTTTGATTGTACTTATGGTTGTATCTATCCTACGGTAACCATTGAGGCATATAATAATTTTTCGATCACGAGTGACAACTAAAGCCAAAGAAAGAGGTTAACATCAGGAAAAAACGGAAATTCACTACAATATATATAAATATATATATATATATATATATATATATATATATATATATATATATATATATATATATATATATATATATATATATATATATATATACTGCATTTTATCCAGCATCAATTTCAATAAAATATAATGAATATCATGAGCTATTGTTGTTATGAGTCATCTGAACATTCTGCTTATCGATTGAAAACGTTCCATAGGTCAAAGGAAACTATCTCAGGTTCGACAAACTCCCCACCTAGTGGGCGAAACCACCTGCAAATTAATCTTATCAATTAGTATTCTTCAATTTCACCTAGAATAATTAATAAAGAAAGAGTAATCATAATGAAATGAGAGTCAGTTACAACAATCTTACATCAAATTCTTCATAAGACACAGGTTAGTTAGCTGCAAAGTAGCAAAAATGCATACATCATACCAGAACTGATCCTTAGAGGGTGAATATTATGTTGATAATATCGTACATTCAATTAGAATATGTTCAGTTTACAAAAAAAAAAAATAACTTGGAACCTTAATCACTTGCCATATAAAGGTACAGTGTTAAAAGAATGATCAATATCTCTATTTGCAGAATACAGCTGTCCTTGATTTTAAACTATTTATTACTTCATCATCCTTATCCAAATGAAAATTTGCAGTAACTGGGTTACAACTGTAGATATCAAGGTCATGCGTCTTTTGTGCAGGCCTAGTTACAAAATCTTTAGAAGTCTTCACTTTCACTGTTCTCACAACACCATCTCTACCAGGAAATACATTTATTACGACACTCACAGGCAACCTCAGACTAGTCAGGTTTTCTTCTCTAAACAGCATCGCATCATCCTTTTTATATTGCATTTCTGAGAGACCCCTTTTACCCTATAATTTCCAAAATCTGTTTACCATTTGCTGTCTCAATTTCCCTAACCTTCAGTAAGGGTTCCTTACTGACATCTGACTTATATACAGTGTTCCTCCCCTTGAGGGAGTGTGCTGGAGACAAATTGGTTGAAATGTAAGATTCTTTACCAACACAGGTCAAAGGCCTTGATTTTACATTACTTTTAATTTCAGCCGGGGATGTTTCTAACTCATTTCTGCTCACATATTTCTCACCCAAAGATTTTCTCTAAGCATAGTTGACAGATTTCATCAGTCTCTCCCACCAGCTTCCCCAACATGGAGCACTGGGGGCAATAAATTTCCAGTTGGGAGCAAGGGGACCATACATTATAGAGATTTCCTCTGCCACAGCAATCAATGTTTTAGCATTATCCGAATGCATGACAGATGGTATACCTCTACATCCTATGAATTTACAGGTGGCAAATTTACAGTCATTTGCAGGTAATGATTTTGTCAGCTCAATATAAATGGCTCTAACAAATTTACATATGAATAGTAGGATATAAAACGTTTTAGAGGGTTAAGCAGCAGGATATAAAGGTTCAGTATGGACTATACCTACTATAGAGAAAGGATCAGTTGCTTCCCTTATAAAATATTCTTGTATTGAACCTAAAGCTGCTGTAGAGTCAGTGTAACAAGTTGTTTTGGTATTTAAGCTTAACGTCAATGGATTTCTCATAAAAATAATGAGTCTAGTACATAGTAAAGCCCTCATTAATTCCTATCCGGATAGTTTAACTTACTTTATGCGAAAAACTCTGAACCTAGATGTTACTAAGGCTACTCTGTAGGACTTGTCACTAAGTCGAAGCATTATATACACACAATCATCTCCAAAATCCATGTAATCTATTTTGTAGTTCGCAGTATTCCACG
>NC_089796.1:31556454-31573954 GCF_040412425.1 Macrobrachium rosenbergii | reverse complement strand
TTTACATGTATCTTCCTTTCGTCTTCGTCTTGGCAGTTTCCAACAGCATGTCTAACACCAACCTTTCCAATTATCTGTAAGGACCTTGAAACTTGTTGGGAAGGGGAAAATCTCTGACAGGCAAAAACACTAGCACTTGTTGACCAACACTAAAACTTCTTAGCTTAGTCTTCTTATCATACTTTTTCATTTTCTCTTGACTCAGTTTCAGATTTTCAAAGAGAATTTTCTAATCTCTTCCAATCTTTTCTAAGTTCTTTACATACCTCCATGGACTTCCACTTGATTTTCTTCACAATTTTCTGCAAAAATTTTCAACGGTCCTCTCACTTTCTGGTCACTCAAAATCATCTCGTTAGTTGAACAACCCATGTTTTCTTGATACATTCCTAATTTCAAATAACATCAATTGTACACCGTTATCCCCAGTCTCTGCCTGACTCAGAACAATACTTAGTCAGCATACTTTTCAATGACTTGTGAACTTTTCAAGGCTCTAAACACGCTCTGGGTGATGCGCAGTGGACAACTGTTGTTTCACTCCTAACAAGTTCATCACATCCTGAAACAGTTTGGAAGTAAAATTGGTTCCTTTATCACTTTGTACACTCTCTGGTATCCCAAACTTTGAGAAAAAGTTCCACTTTTTCTCAGCAACTATCTTGGCAGATATCTTGTCACAGGACACATCAATGTAAACAAATATTCATGACCCTTCTTCGTCTTCGGCAGTGGTCCAAACATATCTATAATCACCTTGCTAAAGGGTTCTCCTCTAACTTCTAAGTAGGTTGTAGGGCTTGAATGGTTTTATTTGGCTTTCCCCAGCTATCTGGCAGGTATGACACTTGACAGAATCCCATAACATCTTTAAAGAAGTCCAGGCCAGAAAAAATATTTCCCATGGTCTTCTCCACAGTCTTCCTGATTCCCATATGTCCAGACTTCATGAGCTACTGCTACCACTTGTTTCCTCAATGGACGGAGCAAATTGAATGATATTCGCCCATCCAGCATCTCCTGGTATATCTGCAGGTCTATGATTCTCATCAGCAAATATTCCTTCAGATAATAACAGGAAGGAGCTTGTTCGTACTCTTCTGACTTCAACAACTCTGAAAAACAACCCGCCAAGGATGCATCCTTCTTCTGCAGTTCTATTAGCTTCTCTCTGGTCACCTGACCAACTTCAAGGGCTGAGCCTCAATATCTGCCAATCCTCAGCTGCTGTAGTTTCACTGTTATCTTCAGAACATCTTGACTACTCAGAGCCCTCTTCAGGGACGACAGCTTCTTCTTGGGAAACCTCTTCTTGATCAGCATTAAGGGAAACATCATTTCCCTGGAACAACTCTTCTAAGTCAAAGATCCTTCTTGAGTGGGTAAATCCTCAGTCTCTTCACTTACAGGCATAGTTCTCTTCATACTCCTAGTAGTCACACAGCTAGGATACAGGTGTGGGTTATTCTTCTCCAGATCTACTGTAGGACTAATCCTCAATGGTTTATCTGTCATTATAGGACAAGGAACAAATGGCACACTACCAACTTCATTCCCTAACAGAACATGTACACCTTCAACAGCCAGTGAATCCTTTACAGCAAAATCAACATCTCCTGTCACTAATTCACATGACAGGTGTAAGCGACATATAGGAGTTACCTCTTCCCCTCCTATACCCTTCAAAATAACAGAATCTCGTGTAAGATTCTCCTCCGATGGGGGGTGAGCACCACGGACTACCACACTATGGTTGCTCCCTGTATCACGTAACACCTTGACTGGTACCTGCACACTTCCTCCTGGAGTTGTCAGCATACCCTCATAGATATATGGCTTAAAAGCCTCCAAACTGCTCAGGCACTCACTGCTTGAAGTTATATTTCCATTCAGTCTTCACTGGAGTTTGACTCCTCCCCACACTGCTCTTTGTAGTCTGTTTCACCTGGTCACTTCTTACTACTTGGACTAACTGGTTTGACTGCCAATGTGTCTGATGACACTCCCAACTGGAAGTGTCCTGCTCCTTCCACACTTGTAGCAGAGACAACAACACCAGGTTTGTAATTACTCTGCAACATTATTATATGAGGATTTACATTAGCTTGCTGAGGGATATTACCCTGCATTGACTTGATATTACCACTTGTATGATTCCCATTAAATCTGCTCCTGAAATTTGGATAAGACCTAAATCCTGTGCATTGATTCTGGTACTTGACATTATAGTTCCTTCTGCTGCTGATGATATTGTGGTCCTCACTAAGTGTGGCAGCTTTGTCAAGTTTATTCACCTCTCTCTCTCTCTCAAATAGGCCCTTATGTGTTCAGGAATTCCCCTAAGATATTGTTCAAGAACAACTAATTCTACGAGATCTTCAAATGTTTTAACTTTAGCAGCCTCCAACCATCGTTTAAAACATCTCACTTTGTAGCATAATCCAAGAAAGTTATCTGGTCATCCTTTTCAAAGATCTGAATCTTTCATTATAATATTCAGGGTCATCTGGTAAAACTTGTAGCACATTGTAGTTTAAGTACCTTGTACTATTTACACTGATCAGCTGATAAGGCTAACAGGCACTTTCCTTTGCCAATGATACACTGTAACAAGGTTGATCATTTATCCCTTCATTATCCCATTCCTGCAGCCACTTTTTTCAAAGTGATCAAAACTCATCTGGAGCTTCTTCTGTAAACTCTTTAATAACTGACACCTACTACACTGGCAACTGACAATTACTCTGGAGAAGCATAATGCATAGGCAAAATGCTTATTTTAACTTCATCACTAAGCACTTAGTTGTCACACTACTGCTATTGCTTAACTATATTATTATTCTTTCTCTTCTTTTCTTTCTGTTTTTCTGTCTTCTCTTCTTTCTGCCTGCATTTTCAGCTTTATCACCTCTCCTTCTGCTTCTAGATGTTCAAGCTCTGCTTCTGCATTTACTTTTCTTCTTTTGCCCATGTTTATCTATAAGTTCTGCCTCAGCTGCGTTCAACAACTCTTGTGCTTCTCCTAATTCTTCATCTATTTTACCAGAGTCCATCAACTCTTGGATTGCAACGAATTTTATTTGTGCCTTTACCATGTTGGCAGACACCTAACCACCACATGCTACTGCTATCTCACTCCACTGTGCTTTAGTCAGAGTGATTTCAGATAACTCTTGGATGGAGGAGTTTGCTAAAAACTCCTGAATGTCGAATAGAGCCATGTTTTCCAATTACTCAACTAACAATTCAATATGACAACAATTCAACACAATAAAATGCAAAAAACAATTATATGGTCACTCTCCTCATAAAATAAACAACTATGTGGTTACTCTCCTAATAAAATATGTCCCTAACACCACCAGTATAAACCAAAGTTATATTTGTGATCTGTTTCCCCGGGGTCTTGGGCACCATTTATATGTGACAAAGTGTCCAGTGTCTTGACTAGATTAAACCTGGTATCTATACTTGATATTGATTTCCAAACTTACCATTTATTAAACAATTATAGTTACCACAACAGCCAGGCACCTGAACCCTCATCACACACATACAAACGAATTGATTTCTCTAAAGTCAAATAGTGGTCCCTTATAAAACTTATCAATCATGAAAGAAAGCAGATTAAATTCGTTAAACAGGTGTGAGGTAAAATCTAAGGGCATCACTCCAGTAACATTATAGAAGTGCAAGTATTTCTATTTATTTCTTTTCCCTGGTTCGAGCTCACTTCAGTTACTTGAAGGAAAAACATCTCACTTACCACTTCATCTCTAATTCAAATCAAAATTACTGGTGGGTCAACAATGAAGCTCAGATAGTAATTTTAAATACAAAAATTTATTTTTAAATTCAAAGATGGTATACATGACATTAACAGCCTCAGGAAATTTATTATTATTTGAAATCAAAACAAACTGATTAAATCTGAATTAATCATCAGTCAAAATTAAATCAGAAATTAATTTATTAATTAATAAAAAATTATTCAAGTTCAATTTAAACTGTTACAACAAAATTTAACTCAAGAAAGTTAACAAAATAAGGCAATTAAATCAATCATATAAAAATGTGATACAAAAGACACAGAAATATACTCTGCAAAAAGATTAAATATAAAAAAATGTAAAGCAAAAATTAAGGCAATAGCAAACA
This sequence comes from Macrobrachium rosenbergii, assembly GCF_040412425.1. Classification (NCBI taxonomy): domain Eukaryota; kingdom Metazoa; phylum Arthropoda; class Malacostraca; order Decapoda; family Palaemonidae; genus Macrobrachium; species Macrobrachium rosenbergii. The sequence goes on along the minus strand of NC_089796.1, from coordinate 31,569,796 downwards.
CACTATGTATATATATAATTTTCAAAAGACAAAGCATAAAACACATAACATGAAAAAGTATTAAAAAGGAAACAAGTGTCTACATATAATCACTGTAAATATTATTTATGCACTAAAACCAATTATGTTACAATACCTTGGTACCAAATACCTCGTGTCTTTAATCAGCACCATTACACAATAACTTAATAAAATACACTGTTCAGATAACTCAGACACATTTACTACTGAATTAAACAGTTAAAGGTTACGAAGTGACCATCATCTACCAAAAATATCAATTACGTTACAACAGGACATTCGAAGTCCCGAGAGCAAGCGAGAGAGAAAGAGAGGGAGAGCGAGAGAGAGAGAGAGAGTTCCGCTTCTCTCTTCTCAACACAGCTATAGGTCTCAGAATGACGCCCCTTCGTAAGAATTGTATGGGTGTCCATACACAGACGGGTAGGTCGAGTGTGTGAACAGGTTCTAGACGGGATCTTTATTTTATAAAACTCTTTAAAAATTATAATTAGAGACAAAGTGGAATTAAAGTTAATAATAACACTTATTATTACATAGTTTCAGAACAAAAGGATCTCTAGTTACTGTAATAGATTGGAAAGATATCGTCTCATGGAAAATTCCTGAATTGGTGTTAGTAACTACTTAATGGAATTTTTCACCAACAGTGTTTTGATCGTAGTCCCAGAGGATGCATTACTTCAGCAGTTTTGAATATTGACTAAACAAATCTCGACTCTACAGTATACAGCGAACATCAGCTCCCTGTCTCCCTTCACGCCACTCACCGTCCTTACAAACCACACAGTGTTTAATACTGCAACCATTTTACCTTATGCTAACTCTCTATGGCATAAGCGCATCTAAACACGAAATTATACAGTATACTGTACAACACCACACATACACAGCTGGAGAAATTACTCCATTATGAAAACCAGAGCATAAGAATACACACACACACACACACACACACACATTACACACATAGTATATATATATATATATATAGAGCAGGTAGAGAGAGGTATATATATATATATATATATATATATATATATATATATATATATATATATATATATATATATATATATATATATATATACATATATATATATATATATATATATATACATTAGTATATATATATATATGTAAGATATATATATATATATATATATATATATATATATATATATATATATATATATATATATATATATATATATATATATATATATATATATATATATATATATATATATATATAAGCGAAACCCACAGGAAAATGACAGGCAGAAGTTCAGTACCAAGCACTTTCACGTTTATTAATACATCGTCAGGGCACGAATGAGACACAGATCTAAAGAAGGTTACAAAGTAAACAAAAAGAACAAGAATACCAGATAGTCAGTTGTCAAAGGGTAATAAACAGAAAGATAATCCAGGATAATCCGGGATCGAGCTGTCACAAACTGAACCCAAGTCCAAAACAAAATGAAATACTAAAGTTTAGGCTACAAAATCCAAAACATGTATAACCTGAATACCAGATGGTTAACTGTCAGGGTAAAAAAACAAAAAGGTTAATCCACGGCAACTGGGGGATCACACGGTCACAAACTAATCCAATGAGATGAACCGTAACAAACGGAATCTGATCATTTCCATTGCAGAAACGTGTATAAAAATGAAATCTTAATTTTGTATATATGACAACAACTTTTTAAATTATGAAGGTATCAATTTAAACAATAAAACTAAGACTAAATTTAGAACACTTTTGTTATTTGACCTAATAAAACAAGATTCGATGACATTCCTTTTAATCTGTACACAGACGGGAATAAAGGTCTTGCTTACGCCAGTTAATAGGATAGATCAAATCTCTCTCATATGTATGTATAATGCATTAGATATTTGGCCAGCTCTCACAGAATATTGGTGTTGTTTGATTCGTTGTGAAAGTGATTTTCCAGTTTGTCCATAATATATTTTATCACATTTTTTACAAGGAATTTTACAGATACAGAAAACATCTTTAGCAGAACTTTGTTACTAAACTTTTAACATTAAAATTACTGAAAACAACATTTATGCTGAAAAGTTTTAAAATCCTAGAATTTGTAAAACATTTTATCATGCTAGATTTGAAAATATTAAATTTGCTGAATTCGTTTGTTATTAGTTAAATAAAATGTTTTCTAGTTCTTTCATGCTACATCTACAAAGGTCTGTGGTGGTTTAAGTTTAAAAGCAATATCATAAACAGTTTTGATTCAGCATCAATGAAATGCGGGCTACAAACACGTAAAAGCTCCTTAAGAACATTATAGAAAGGAGAGAATTTAACATTTGATGGTGATTAGTCAATACGAAAAAGAGGCAATGTTAGTTGATTTTCGAAAGACTGAAAGGTGAAACTTCTTATCATGTTCATGGACAGTTATGATCAAGAAAATTCAAATTACAATTTCTATCTTCCCCACGTGTAAATTTTATAGAGGGACTAAATTATTCAGCTTAAAGAGAAATTCCTGGAGATTTTCCGTGAACTGGCCAGATATTAAAAATGTCATCTACATACTAAAACCATATATCTCTTCGGGGCAAAATTCTTGGTAAGAATTTTGTCTCAAAAAATTCTATGTAACACGTTAAGGACAGGGAGATAAGGGATTACCCATAGCTTATACCAAACTTTTGTACAAAAATTTCATTGAAACAAAAATTTACTGTCTTTGATACATAACCTATAAGATTTTAGAGGTTTGCTACAGTTAAGGGAATGTTATAACTCTTCTAATACTTCCTCTTAAAAATTCCAGTAAATCATCTACGGGCACTTTTGTAAATAGACAACATCAAAACTAACTATAATAAAATCAAATTTCAAATTCAGACTATTCAATTTGTACTAGAAATGTTTCCTACCAATGGGTGTGAGAATTTTTACAAGCCATTTAGATATGTTATACGAAACTGAGCCTGTTGAACTAATGATTGGTCTAATAGGGTTATTGATTTTGTGTGTCTTGACCAAACCATAGAGATATGGTAGGGAGGAGCACTGAGTGGTAAACTGTTTAATTAAATGGTCAGAGCCCTTAAAAATGGATTTAATACTACATTAGACTTATCTGCCTTTGTTACATGCAATGTTTCGTCTTTTTTTATTTTTTTGTTTGCCTGGAGAAATTGTACGGAACATTTTAGAGAAGAAGGTTTGGACATACCACCATACACAATGCCTTTTACAAATATTAAATGCAACAGGACATACCAGACTAAATATTTCAAATAGCAAAATGATTTTGAAATGTTGATAGAAATTGACCATCTGGTATTTCTTGTTCTATTTGTTTATTTGTAACCTTCTTCACTCATTTTGTCCCGACGATTTGTCTGATAAATTAAACATAAAGTTGCATCTTGTGATTTTTACGTTGGCATGTTTAGCGGCCTTTCCAGTTTCGGCTTTCATCGAAATAACAAAGGTGGAAGTTCTTTTAGGCTTTGCTTTTCAGACTGTTCCTTTGGAAGAAACGGATGCTGGATTATTGTTATGGTAAACAACTGTTGCAACCGTCTTGAAAGGAAGCTTAATTTTTACCATGAAAGCAATAATCCAGCATGAACTTTATCGTTTCTTCAAACCAGTGGATAGTGCTACGACCCTTTAGGATAAGAAACAGCCTGACTATGTTAAATTTCAAAATCATTTGTTATTTGGAAAAATTTAGTCATGATTTGTGTCCTGATTTGTGTCTGATGACATCAGTATTGTGTATGGTCTAAGTGTACTAGAAGCATTACAAAAACCTTAAAACTACTTCCTCTTTGTTATACGAAACTGAGGTCAGATCCCACAGAAACAGTTAACTCCTCATTTTAACAAACAAATTAAATCCATTTTAAGGGCTCTGACCATTTAATTAAACAGTTTACCACTCAGTGCCCCTCCCTACCATATCTTGTATGGTTTGGTCAAGACACACAAAATCGATAACCTATTAGACCAATTAGTTCAGCAGGCTCAGTTTCGTATAATTTATCTAAATGACTTGTAAAAATTCTTACACCATTTAGTAGAAACATTTCTAATACGAATATAAAGAATGACGTCGACTTTACAAACAAATTGAATAGTTTGAATTTGAAATGTTATTTTAGTATGGTTAGTTTTGATGTTGTCTCTTTATTTACAAAAGTGCCTGTAGATGATTTACTGGAATTTTTAGAGGAAGAATGAGAAAGTTGATATTCCCTTAACTGAGCAAACCTCACATATCTTATAAGGTTATGTATCAAAGACAGTAAAATTTGTTTCAATGGGAATTTTTGTACAAAAGTTTGGTATGGCTATGGGTAATCCCTTATCTCCTGTCCTTAGCAATATTTACATGGAATTTTTGAGACAAAATTGTTACCAAGAATTTTTACCACAAAAAGTTATGGTTTTTGGTATGTAGATGACATTTTTTGTGTATCTGACCAGTTCACGAAAATCTCAGAATTCTCGTTAAGCTGAATAATTTAGTCCCTCCTATAAACTTTACAATAGAAGAAGAAAGAAATTGTAATTTGAATTTTCTTGATGTAACTGTCCATAGACATGATAGAAAGTTTCACCTTTTCAGTCTTTCGAAAATCAACTAACATTGCCTCTTTTTTCATTATTATTCTAATCACCATCAAAATGTTAAATTCTCTGTCCATTCTACAATGTTCTTCAGGGCTTTACGTGTTTGTAGCCCGCATTTCATTGATGCTGAGATCAAAACTGTTTATGATATTGCTTTGAAACTTAAATACCCTAGGACCTTTGTAGATGTAGCATGGAAAAGAGCCAGGAAAACATTTTATTTAACTACTAACAAACTTGAATTCAGCAAACATAATATTCTCAAATTACCGTATGATGAACGGTTTTTACTAATTACTAGAATTTTAAAGCTTTTCAACATAAATGTTGTTTTCAGTAACTTTAATGTTTAAAGTTTAGTGATAAAAAATTCTCCTAAAGATGTTTCTGGCAGCATCTATGAAATTCCTTGTACAAAATGTGACAAAATATATTATAGACAAACTGGAAAATCACTTTCACAACGAATCAAACAACACCAATATTCTGTGAGAACTGGCCAAATATCGAATGCATTATTCGTAAATATGAGAGATTTAGATCATCCTGTTAACTGGCGTAAAGCAAGACCTTTATTCCCGTGCAATGACACAGTTAAAAGGAATATCATCGAATCTTGTTTTATTAAGTCAAATAATGAAAGTGTTCTAAATTTAAGTCTTGGTTTGTTTAAATTGATGCTTTCATAATTTAAAAAGTTGTTGATAAATATATGCAAAATTAAGATTCATTTTTGTACATGCTTCTGCAATGTGAATGGGTAAGATTCCGTTTGCCTTATGGTTAAGTATATATTTGGATTAGTTTGTGACCGTGTGATCCCGTATTTGCCGTGGATTAACCTTTTGTTTTTTACCCTCTGGCAATTAACCATCTGGTATTCAAGGTTATACATGTTTTTGGATTTTGTAAGCCTAAACTTTAGTATTTCTTTTTGTTTTGGTCTTGGGTTCAGTTTGTGACAACTCGATCCCGGATTATCCTGGATTATCTTTCTGTTTATTACCTTCTGACAACTGACCATCTGGTATTCTTGTTCTTTTTGTTTACTTTGTAGCCTTATTTATATCTGTGTCTCATTCGTGCCCTGACGATGCACTAATAAACGTAAAAGCGCTTGGTACTGAACTTCTGCCTGTCATTTTCCTGTGGGATTCGCTTATCCACTGAAGTCTTGCATCTACTGTGATTTTAAGCATATATATCATATATATATATCTATATATATATGTATATATATATATATATATATATATATATATATATATATATATATATATATATATATATATATATATATATATATAATATATTATGAATTGAGAAATATTTATGGTAAGTAGCCAGTATTGGTCATTGAATTCTACTTCAGGTAGGTGCAAAGTTAGTTTCTTCACATATGAAAATTATAACCTTCACTGTTGCTAGTAGTTTTCTTTTCCTTTTCCCATTGAAATAAATGTTCCACCAACTGTGTGTGAACCGCTTTTCTGGAGCCTAAATGTCATCAAGATCAAAGGTCTGTCATCAGTATAACGAGAGAGCCACTTACCATGCACCAAGTATAATAACACCTTCCAGATGAAAAGTTTATAGGTCACAAGTATTTTGTGAATTACAATTCACAGTAGATATTTGATTAATACGTGCGGGTAAAGACATTCTGAGAATCTTGAGAGGATGATTATCTGTTGTGTGGCACGTTACCTAATTAAGTAAAAATGTATACGTCAGGTATTCTCATGACATGGGAACTTCCCAGCCTCGCCACCAGACATCGGAAGTGTGTCCATCAGAAATTTCCAGGTTCCAGTAAATGCCTTTGGCAAAGTCCTAGGGTGTGAAGGGATTAGTTTTCACATAAATGATCATTCGAAGAACAACACTGAACATTATTAAAAGTCTTCAGTGAAGACTGTGGTTCGAGACCTGTCGATTAAGATGGTGAACATTGCTGTCTTGAAGGTAGGAACTGTTTTAGATTTTCCAAACTGTAAATGGTTTCTTTCATTTATACATGTTTCACTTGTGTCAAGCATTTATTACATATCTTTATTTTTGTGTTTATAAAAGGTTTCATTTGACTTCTCCAGATGTTTTGCTGGAAGAGGTGAAAATGTACTCATTAGGAGTATACTGGACTTTGACTTATTTTGACCTACTATGGGATAACGATGTAGACAGAGTAATTAGTTAGATATGATGGACTTTAATATGTCTGATCTGATGGTGAACATTAGTATTCCATTGTATTTCATCTCTTGTTTCTTACAATCCAGTTATGTTAGGTTTTTGTCAAATAAATTATTTTGGGAAAAACTTGTTTCTGAATGTAGAGAGAGAGAGAGAGAGAGAGAGAGAGAGAGAGAGAGAGAGAGAGAGACAGACAGACAGACAGACAGACAGACAGACAGCCAGACAGACAGACAGAGTGAGGGTGTGTAGGTACAGATGTGCATTACCACTAGCCTTTTTGATGCAGTCACTATCAAGCTACCAATAGATGGGACTTCTCGACTTGTAGAAATAAGGTAAGCAATGAAATTTCCTCCCAACTGGGTAACAGATATATTTGGTAGCAGCAGGAACTATGCTTGGGTGTTATAGTGTATAGGTGCGCTCTTAAGAGCGTACCTATACATTATAACACTATATGGGGTTTGTTAAGAATTAGGGTGTGCCTTCTTGGTTGGCATACGTGTCTCTTTGATGACTGAGGCAATTTTTTGCAGTCGAGACGAATGCACAGTGCTATTGAGTTAGTGCGTTGTGAACCCGTGTGACATGAGTGGAGTGCATGCGTTTGAAATATAGGTAAGTGTTATTTTTCAGGTGAGCTACATATTTTTGCTACCACCGTAGTGAGAAGGGGTTATGTGAGTGTTACTATGTTTTTTTCTTGTTACCTACTTGTAATTGGGGCTAATTAAGGGAGAGTTTTATTGCTTTGTGATTGGGTCAGCAATACAGTGAGCATATTTTCCATTAGTGAGCAGTAACGATTTTGTGACATCATAGAGAGCGCTTAATGCTGTTGCCCCGTTCTCTCTGCAAGCCTGTTTTCTCTTTGAGGGTGGACTGAAGTTTATCGCTCGCATTTGGCCTTTAGAATTTTTTTCTCTTAATTGTTCGCATCTGTGGTTAGGGTTAGAGTCTAGAAGCATGCCTCAAAGCGCTGGTCTGGTAGGCCGGAGAACTCCTTGAGGGTTTTTTTTTGGGAGCCTCTAGGGGCCGGCAAAATTTTTGGAGGACCAAGCCGCAGAAACAGAAGAGATAAAAGGAGTTGTTTCTTGTGATATAGGACTCATAGGTGAACCCTCAGAGGTGAAGTCAGTGGTAAAATGGTCTGTGTATGGAGCTGATATGAATATCTTTATAGATACAGGAACCCTCTATTAATCTGATAAATTATGAGTTGTTCTGATCAATGTTTTCCGATCGATTTTTGAGGCCTGCTAAAGAGACAGTCAGTATGTGATGGGCAAGCAAATAGGTTACAGGTTTTTTGGGCTACAAAGATGTGTTTATCTCTTGGGGGTAGTTTTACAGAACCATTTTCGGTTATACGAGGGGTTGCTTTGGAGAATACATTGTTACTGGGTCATCCAGCGTGTCAGTGACACAAAATCACAGTTCATACAGGGGTATGCAGTATAACTGTTGGAGTACCTGGTGTTTTTGTGCCTTATGAGGGAATGGATATAAGTAGAATGGATGGTGATAATGGATCAGGTGTACATGAGTATTTTCGGGGTGGATTCTGAACATGTTTCTGTGGGTAGGAAGTGTTACAAGGGGGTTTTGTCGGATGATGTGGTTCTTGGTCCTAGTATGGTTTCTATGGTGAAAGTTAAAGTGAAAGGTGTACATAAGCCCAGACAGGTGTGTGTGGATGAGTGTAGCGAAAAGCTGAAGGAGGTAGTGTGTATGCTTTCTATAAACAATGTATTGAGTTCAGGGGATACTTGGGTGGAGTTGCTAAACTGTAATGATTCAGTTCAGAACTATCAGAAGGGTGCTTATGTGGTCGATTTTGTTGACTGGGTTGATGAAGATAATTCACTTGCTCTTGTCGGGGACATGTGTATATTTTCAGATGCAGATTTATAGGCTTTGAGGCAGGATTTTAAGGATCATTTAACCAATGCTGATTTTAAAGAATATATTGAGGGCGTGGAAGATGTTTGGGTGAGTTTGCAGACATAGTCACACTTAAAGGGGATAAGACTAAGCCTATTTTTGTCCCTTCATATAGGATTCCTTTTAAGATTACAGAACAGGTAGAGCAAGAGGTTAATAAGTGGGAGGTGGAAGGCATTGTTAAGCCCAGTTCCTCGCCTTTTAATTTTCCATTATTAGCAGTGCCTAAGAAGGATGGTCCAGTCTGGATTTGTGTTGACTTTAGGAAGTTGAACGAGAAAACCATTCCTGATCATTACCCTGTAGCTTGTTTGCTAGATCCATTTGTTGAGATTGGGGGCAAGAACATTTATTCTTCAACTGATCTGATGCAAGGGTACTTGCAAGTACCACTTAACGAGGAGAGTCACAAGTATACAGCATTTTCGTTGCTAAAGGGATATTATGAGTTCATGCGGATGCCGTTTGGTTTATCAGGTAGTCTAATGAATACAGTTTTGCATGACTTATTAGGGAAATCCATTTATATATATATGGATGACATCTTGGTTACCACTGATTCTGTAGAGGAACATTTAGAGGTTCTTAGGGAAGTTTTTAGGAGGCTTAGGTTAGCTGGTTTGAAGATAAAATTAGCTAAGTGTAATTTTCTGAAAAGCAGATAGTATGTTTGGGTCACGTCATTTCTAAAGAGGGTGTTAGATTGAATGAGGATAAAGTTAGGGCAATTGTAGATTTTCCAACTCCCAAGAATAAGAAACAGATTCGGTCTTTCTTGGACATGGCTGGATTTTTTTGTAGATTTGTGAAGGGTTTATCTACTTAAGTGTTTCCTTTGACAGATGTCCTGAGGGATGATGCACAGTTTGTATGGGGTGATGGTCAGCAACCAGCCTTTCAGAATATTAAGGATGCTTTAGTTAACCCCCCAGTGTTGAAGTTTCCTGATTTTGAACGTACTTTCACTTTGGTGACAGATGCTAGTCATGATGGTGTACGGGCCTGCCTTATGCAGAAGTTCGATGGAAGACTCCATCCAATTGCATTTTACAGTAGGAAGTTGAAGACACCGGGTAGTAATGAACGGCTATGAACAGTAGTGGACAAAGAGGCCTTTGCCATAGTGTCTAGTTTGATTCATTTTAAAATGTTAATGATGGGCAATCAAGTAGAGGTCCTTACAGATCATAAGCCATTGTTAGATCTTTTCAATAAGCCTGATCTTTCTCCTAAAAGAGCTAGGTGGTATTTGACAATCAGGGATTTTGATGCTAAGCTCAGGTATATAGAGGGTAGACATAATGCTGTAGCAGATGCCCTTGGTAGAAGTTTTCCTGTTTCGGATGGCTCTCATGTATGCTATGTATCTAGAGATTGCATAGACTGGGATATTAGTTTGGTAGAGTCTAAACAGGATGAGGATGAGATTTTGGCAGAAGCAAAAGCGTTTCTTAGAGGGGAATTAGTTAGGAAGGGTTATAAGTTGCCTTTTGTGGGTCTTGAATTAGAGGGTAATTTGTTAGTTAGGAAGATTAGATACAGACTGAGAAATAGTGAGGATAAGGGTGATACAATGCAAATAGTTGTCCCTAGGAGTTTAGTACCGTAGGTACTAAACTTCTAAACTCTGGCAGTCCTCATTTATGAGAATATACAGGGACTACTCTTCTGGAGGAATAATCTCACATTAGTGGAAGACTTTGTGAGGGGTTGTTTAGTTTGTAATACGTTTAAGCCATCGGGTCGTTTCTTGCAAATTGGGTTCATTTCCTATTCCCAGTAGACCGTTTTCTAGGGTCCATATGGACCTGTTATCCAATTTCTGTGAATCTAGTTATGGCAATAAGCACCTGTTGGTGGTTGTTGATGAATTAACTAGGCTTGTAGAAATTTTTCCTTTGAAGCATAAAACAGAGAAGGAGATGGCAGTTGCGTTCTTTAATGGATATATTTGTCATTATGGGGTTTTGGAGGTGCTGATTACAGATAATGGGAGAGAATTTTTGAACAAGGTGTTAGAGTGTCTTGGGGATGTAATGGGCATTCGGAAAGTCATTATTATTCCATATAGACCAGAAGCTAATGGGCTATGTGAATGGGCAAATAGTAAGGTGATTGAGGCTCATAGAATTACTGTAGGGGCAATGATGTAAATTGGGATCGATATATCCCACAGGTTCAGCGTAGCATTAATTCTATAGTTAGTGATACCATTGGAATGTATCCCAATGAAATGCTGTTTGGCTACCCAGTGCAAGACAAATTCGATTTATTACCTATTCCATAGAGTGATGATACAGTTGAATTGCTGATCTCTACTGCTTAGGAGAGATATGCGTGTCTTGCTAAGAATCTTGAATTGAAGACTCAGGATATGATTGATAGGAGCATTACAAAACCAGATCGAGTTAAAGTTGCTGTGGGATCTAGCGTTTTTGTGAAAATAAATGTTAGGAATTGGTTGAATTATAAACTTGGTCCTAAATTTGAGGGTCCTTTTCAGGTTGTAGAAGTAAAGAAGGGGAATAGATTTGTTGTTCAGGATGAAAATACGGGAGTGTCTCGATTGACACATATATCTAAAATTAAAAAGACAGGTTAATGATAATCTTATGGGTTAATTATTGTAATGTACTGTTGTTTCTGATCATCTTTTTTTCTCTTTGTTTTTTCATGGGTTTTAAAGGGGTGTGATTTGTAGTTTTTTTTTTTTTTTTTTTTTTACTGAGGAGGCCGTCTGTCCATAGAGTTATACAAATCTTGATTCATCCAAGTTCAGTTTGGTTTTGCTGTTGTTGTTGTTTTTCTGCATAAGTGCAGCAGTTCAGAATAGTTATCTTTTGTGTGTGTGTTGCAGTAATGTCTCAGAGGGGAAAACTTAGTTAAATTAGGTGCAAAATACTGTAGAGTTTTATTGATATATTGGGGGGTCTCTTCTTTGTTTTTTTTTTCTTGTTTTGTGATCTGGTAACATAGGTCATAGTATGGGCTAATTCCGTAATGAGGGTAGGCCCAGGAGTTATTATAGAAGAAGATTATGATGTGTGGTTGTCGTCTGACGTGGTAACCTTGAGTGTAGAGTTTGATGATATAGGTTCGGCAAGGGGTGATCTTGAAGCATCCCAGAATAAAGTTCAGTTGCTTAGGAATTTATTGGGTGGGATGAATACCAGACGGAATCTGTGTGATCTATTGCGGGGTTGGTTAACCAAACTTAATGCTACAGCTCTTAGGGTTCAGGATAGGATTACGAAGACTTTAAGGCAGCTTCCAAATTTAGAATCTTTGACTTCTCATGTTTCTTCTAGAAGGAGTAAGAGGGTTTCGCCATTGTTAATTGGAGCCGTTATGGTCATAGCAATGATTGCTAGTATGTCAATTGCTAATTTGGTGAAAATTGAACAGGTATCGGCAGAATTGGCTAACCAAGGTAAAACTTTGAAAACTTTACAAGATAATAATGAGGAATTACAAGAGGGTTTTGAGACATTAAGGACGTCTTTAAATGGGTTATTGGTCACACTTAGATGTTACAATAGTTTTGTCTTCTTGTCAAGCTACCTTGTTGAATATTGAAAAAGAAGCGGAATCCATATAATTGGAAATTCAAATACAGGTTAAGGCAATGGTTGCAGCTTCTAAGGGGCGAATTTTTGGAGATATTTTACCTCTGGGGTCTTTAGAATTGACTTTAATGAATGCAGCATATCTGTATGGTCCTTAGGTAATTTTTCTTGGGAAGAATTTGTATCACTATTATGGAATTTTAAAAGTTCAAGTGTCTGATAAAGGGTTGCTTGTGGAAATTCCAGTTAGCAACTTGAAATCATTTCATAGTTATATCATATGACCTTTCCCTACTGGTTTTAATGGTTCAGTAATAGTATGGGATGGTGAGGAGTCTATATACCTTTTGGGGGACCAGCTTCAATCCTCGACTGTTAACTATGAGTCAGGATGTGTTTCAGTTCAAGACAGATATATTTGTGATAGTAGTATCTTTACTCTCATAAATGTTGACTGGTTAGGATGTGAGAAGATGTTAGTGCATAACCAGACTCATTCTGACTGTGACTTTTGAACATTCCAACATGAGTACAAGGTGGCCTCTACAAACACTCTCAATGTGGTGTTCTGCAAGCAATGCGAGGTCTCCATCCGGTGCCATAATTCATCGGATATGCTTCTTCTACAAGGCAGGTCACACTGAAGTTTTGAGTCCTAGGCAAGAGTGTCTTCAACTCTACTACTCTTGTCTTCATGCGGCATCTTCATGGGGTACATCAAGTGGTTCCAGTGCCACCTTTAAGGGGAGTAATCACCACAATTCCACCACTTCCTCCAATGCCGGAAGACAAACCTATCTCCATGCCAAATCAGTACCTCCTCATCACTGCTTTATTGGTGTTCAGGGCCTTTGTCGTCATACTCTTCGTGAAGTGGGATATTTGTCGTGTATAAGAACATTGTGTGAGTAAACCCTCACATGAAGATCAGCCCACCACGGGTTTGGCTGTCCATTTAGTGCATGAATCTGGAAATTAATAATTG